>NW_019392867.1:143598-392086 GCF_000648675.2 Cimex lectularius | reverse complement strand
CAGATATCGTGAGATGCGGTCGGGTGTGATGTAGGTTTCAGAAAAACATTTTCTTTATCGTGCCAACGTTTCGATCTTTTATTGAGATCATCTTCAGGGCCTGGGATTTACAAATACACACCCGACCGCATCTCACGATATCTGAATAACTATCGATTAACGGTCACTAACCTCTACACATATAATAAGATTTTTCTTTCAATTGAAAATTGCTTAATGTATTGTGTGTTTAATTAACGTTAAACTGCGCCTTTCAGGACATTCAGTTTCTCATTTTTTTCCGGTTTCCCGACTTTCTTGATGAACTCTTTTATGGCAGCATGAAATCTTCCAAAAGAGTTTTGATCCTATCCTTGCTGAGGAACCGAGCCTCTTGAGAACCCTTTTATTTTGTAAGCTGGGAGATGCTATGCACCCTGCGACTCTTATCCGTGATCTTACCGATTTTGCCTTTGAGTGAGCTACTCGCTTCTTCGCCCAGCGTATCAATCTCCTTAGCGAGAACACCCGACTGCTACAGTTTCTGTCTAAAAATCAGGAGAAATTGACATTTTAACTTTCAGTGTGCTGCCCCCTCTCTATTTAAAAAGTGCTTATTGTTAGACTGGAAGTTTCTTACACCCAAGTGTCATTTAGTATAATTTGAAATTACGTAGGAGTAGACCACGTGCATGCCCGTGCATCCTTTTGAAGTCCCGTATTTAAGTTTTAAATGGGCCTTTGAGCAACTGATCTTGCCCTTCAGATGATAGTGTTGAAGTAGGTTTTTTAGTAGGCTAGTTCTCATGGTACCCAGTCATGCTTTAATTTATCACGTACAAGCTTTTTACTCCTGGTTGCACTTTTCCCTACGAATATTATTTTAATATGTTTGACATGTATATGTATTCTGCTGTGTATTGTTCGCCATGACGAATATTTGGTTCATTACTGAAGGAAAAACAGTTTCTCCCGATCCTCCGTTTTCCACTTCTTTGATTTGAATACAGTTAAGTAGTGGAATAATAGTTTTAATATAGTTAGTTGGAATAATATTTGGAAAAGTTTAATTAAACATCTAATTAAATTTAATTTCTTTAAAGGACGTTGTTGATAGCGGATCTTAGTACTTAACCCTGAGATACTCACGGAACTCAATGTAGTATATTTAATTCTGTTCAGTTCTTACTTTTTACTTTTTTAGCATATATCCTAAAAATATATTGCTATGACGTTATACATTTTTCTTTTATTCTGCTGATTCGCTAATGGCTAATGTAATCAATGCAAAGTAATCGCTGGTGTCCTTGCAATAATTGTTCAGGTTATTAATTGCTGTGAGGGTTTTGTTATTTTAATTTGATGTAGTTTTAAAATGATGAATAGAGTTTGTAGGCGTCATAAAATAGCGTTCTTGTGAACAACAAGAAAAGCAAAACAAATGGCTTTTCAAAACCTGCTATGTTAGTTCGTTTGTAAAGCTATTAATTTTTTAGCTGATATTCACAAACTTTTCTGGTACTTGTACATTCTTTCTCTTAGTTCTTCTTCTTCCCGTCATTCTATTTAAGCCTTTTTAAGAAGGTGTTTTAATTTTTATACTACTTTGTAAAATTGGTCTTTCCTGGCCCTCTTTGGGACCATCTCTATAGGGCTTCAAATGAAGACGGGTTTTCATGATTTTTTTTACTGGAAACTTCCAGCTTGCGGCGGTTGGAAAGATTTAAGCCGGATTTCTCTCCTCAAGTGCGTCATTTCGCGTCTCCCATTTTCGCAGGGCTCAATGAACTCGTTGTTTGCGAGGAAAGTTGAAATGAGAACGGCCCACGTTGTTTTTCTTCCTCCTACTCTTCGTGTTCAGCCGCTTTTACAATTCGCGTGTTCCCGTTCTTCAAACTTGTTTATAATACTATAAAACACAATCGATTCGCTTTTATTTGCCACGGCTTTTCCTCCAAATATGTTTTTTTTTTGTCAAATCTCCTTTTTTTTAATCGAGAGTTTATCGATATGTTTTTGTGATATAACAGGACAAAAATGGAAGAACGGCATCGTTCTGAAGGATAATTCACATTTCCATGCCAAAGGATGCTAATTTTACTCTTTACATTTATTTATCAGACTTGATTTTTATGATATTTTCTCATTCAAGAGAACATAACTTATTTATGGTAAATTAGTCAAGTAGTCAACAAATCTAATTAACTTTCAAGATTGAGTCTAGGATTTGACGGTACTTAAGCACTTTATACGTTACAGTTTCGAAACCTTTCGTTTTTGGCATTGAGGTTTTTACCACCGCTCTTTCAGGTTAACTCAAATATTTTTGAACCATTTTAAATTGTTAAGACACTTCTTAAAGCTCTTAATGTTGATGTTCAGACAAGCTGAGAGCCGTCGTGGGCAACTCAGGCGCCGTCATGGACGGTGACGCAGGAACCTTGTGCACTCCTTTTACACACAGCTGCTTTAATCGAAAGAGATCTAACTATCTTCTATTTCGAATTACGTCCTTCAAGGTTACGTCCAAAGTCCTTGAGTTACATGTTCAAAAACAAGTAAAACGAGGCAAACTCAATTTTAAACTTGGAGCTTTCTCTTCGAATAAAAGTAATAAAGTAAAATAAAGTGAAGTTTTTTCCCCTCTTCAACGGAGAATAACAAATTACAACTGTTTTGTATATATTTGAGTATATTTTCCCTGGCATGTATTCGTAATAAAAAAAAAAGATTATCCTCAAATGAAGTTATAAACAGGCAATTTCAAATTTAAATGTTTATCGTAACTTATTTAATTATGAAGCCTTAGTTGGTTTGCGATTTGTTAAATTGTGGTTATAAAACATTTAGATTTTTGATCACCAAGCGTTGAACGAATAAGCATGATCTAAATCATGATCAGGCAGATTTCCTACATGACAAATAGAAGAAGATATCACTCGAGAAAAAAGTAGTTTATCGGCGGACCGAATATCAAGGGCACCCAAACATCGCAGACAAGATTTCTTTTTTTAACAGTAAATCAAAATTGACAATCACTGGAAAATTGGTTCATCATCCACGGACATTCAACGCTCAATTTTGTTTTCTTGGACAGCCAAGGCCGCAGGTTTAAGCGGATGATTTTGTATTACAACCATTTTTTTTCCCACTCTGATGATTTTCCACTTAGTAACAACATTGACCGATTTTTCTAACTTATATTTATTTGGTTAGTAAATATTTATGATAATTTTTTCAAAGAATGATTGATGAAAACAATTATCGCTGAACATCGGTTTTAAGAAAAATTACTAGACATTTTAACATAGAGTAAACACTTAAACCTTATAAGGCAAAATTTGCCATTCGATGATCTAATTTTTTCTGTTATGCACTAGAATAGAAAAAAAAGAATAGTAAAAAGAAATTCTATTCAATGTAAATGTTACGGTCACGTTTGCTGAGTTTGTATGCAAAATATTCAGTGAGTCACTATTTTTGTTCACGGATTTGGCCAGGACGATGACAACTTATCATTACTGACTGGCTTGTATAAAGTACAATTCTTATTGTTTATTGCAGGTCACAGCGGTAAGATTTTGTATCTTTGAGATTGTCTGGATGTTTTTATATGTTACACGAACAGTGGAAGATGTATTGATTTCACAGCGTTCTGACTTTTTATTGACCATTTGTCCAAAATTGACAAATTCCGATAAACTAGTTCAACATTAAGTCAAACCGATATTGTTTTTAATTCGATAATTAACTACGTGGGATAGAAGATGCAAATTTCAAATAGCGGAGGATGTTAATGATCGTTGCGACTAATTTTCGTATCTCAATTAAGGTGGAATAGAAGCCTTCTAGGTTGAAAACAAATTATGTATTTTTTATTTTTTAAAGTTATTATTAACCGACCCTGATGTATAATTAGGGAATTTCAAATGTGCGCAGATTTAAAATACATACATTCTCTGTTCGTCGAATCATCAAATTATCTGCATTTTTAAACGATAAGACACCTTTGATTATCCTTGCAGGTTTTTCTCGTTTCAACAGTCGTAAATAATTTTTTATTATATTTATTCCATTTTGCGATAAAAATGCAGTAGCGATATCGTAGAATGATCTAAAAAATAATAATTCACAACAAAACCTAACATACATGTTATAATACATAATACAATTCAGTATAATGTCAATTATAATTTTCATAATTAAATTTATGGCTTTAAAATTAATATTTCTCTTGTCTAAGCCTTTCTGTACCTAAAATTTACAGAAAGCTTACTGTCCTGATCGAAATTTAGGTTCAGTAAATTTCATATTTATTCACAACTCATAACTTCATTCTTCCTCTTGTAAAAATTCTTTTAAAATTTTAAGTTTTCAAGGGCAATTAAGTAATTCAATTTCGTTACTTTATTAATATAACAATATGTATAATTTTATTTTGAAATTACACTTTTTTTTTCTTCTCGAAAGCTTAGAACATTTTTGTTACGTGGATGTTACTTGTCAGCCTGCTCAGCATTCCAATCGTGGAATATTTTCATTCCTTCATTTTTAAGTCCAATTAAGAGAATTAATGCCCAAAATGATTTAATGTAGGTTTACATTTTCCAACATCCTTCTATTCTTTTGAATATGCCGCTGAAATGCCATGAACTAATTAGGCTAGAGTGTTCTTTAATTGACGAAAAAGGAAAAAATTATCGGGCCTAGAAAATAACCTTGTGCTACATTGTTCAAGATAAATCTTCACTTCTCATCCGTACACTGGGTCAAATAAGCTGAATCTCGGTTTTCTCAAGTTTTTAATAATTATTTTATATTAAATGTAAAATACGTAATTAATGGATAATGTAACTGATTATATCGGATGTATTAAGCGTTTTTTTTAATCAGAGGTTAGAGATTTTTGTTAATTACTATTCAGTCTATAAAACAAGGGCACACAATTTATTTTTGACAAAAGAGTTTGAAAATTAGCTACTTTAAGTAGTAGAAATGACTGCTCCTTTATAGAAGTACGACAGCTGGAAGACTTTGAATTTGTAGGGACGTTTTTTGTGAAAAAAAAAAGCTACGTTTCAGCATCTATATTGTCATTGTTATAATTATTTCATTATTTTTTTATAGTACACCATAATAAAATTATCTTGAATTTAAAATGTTTATGTAGGGTTCCAATCTTCGTACAGGTTAGACGGGTGAAAAAAGACTAAATGCTGGGTTCACCGAGCTTTCGGCACTTTATAGTGCCATCATCAGGGCCTATTTTATTACAAATTCAAATAAATACACAGTGACATAACAATTAATGTAATAAAATGATATACATACTTTCCCAAGGATGAGGTAAACTATTAACGCAAACACCGGTTTTAATCGTCGAAATGTATTATACTGTCCATGTGCTCCATATCCTTAAACCCAAAACATTTGTACAATAGTTTTTCATGTTAATCGTTTTCGTCATCCTTAGGAAAGTGCGTACTTCATTTTATTACATTAATCGTTATGTTACTGTGTATTTATTTGAATTTGTAATAAAATAGGCCCTGATGATGGCACTATAAGGCGCCGAAAGCTCGGTGAACCCAGCATTTAGTCTTTTTTCACCAGTATTATTTATAATGACCCATACGAAGATTGGAACCCTACATAGATTAGATGCTGGTCGATCAACGAACATCATATCTTCATTAAAATGTTTATGCCATTGCAATGGACACAGAATATTAAGTTTTTTATAACCTCCAAAGAAAATAAATTAAAAAAAAAATGGAATATGAAAATAAAATTGAATTTGCGTAACTATGGTGGTGTGGCTTTGTATATTTTATAATATACGAAAACCCAGAATCCGGCTTTCATTGGCCTCATACTTGCTCCTCTCCGTTGGTATGTGGCAGAAAACTTTGTTTTTGTATGTTTCCTCTGTTTTGATAGAATTTATTTAAACATATTTTAGAAGTTTTTAATATATTTGCTAGACTGTCTTATTTTATTAAAAACAAGTTCGTTATCGCGAAGTGTATGAAATAATTTTGTTTTGTTAAATACGCTCCATTGCCAGTGGGTTTATTATTGACCGGAATCGATTCAAAATTAAGTGAATTTGTCAAATTAAATAAATGTACGAGGTAGAGGGGCATTGAGAAGGTCTAGTGGGGCAAGGTATAGCGTTGGGAAGAGGTAGGCGTGGTCAGTCCTGAGTTCAGTCAGTCTTGATCAGCGATGGCAGCAGCCGTGAGAAGATTGGACGCTCTTTTCAGAGATTTGAAGTTCGACGATTCACGACGGTACTCGGTGCCGGCGGAGATCATCGAGGTGACGACCCAGGTTGACAAGAACTGCGACGTCCACGGTGGTCGCCGCGGTTCGTCCGGCAGCGTCGTCATTCACCGGCGTGGATCCGTTTCAGTTCCTACGACCGAAGGGATGCCGCCGGCGGCGTGTCTCCGCCGTCGGGATTCTCTCGTCCTCGGGGGCGGCAGCGCGTCCGTTCTATGCCATCCGTCGTCTTTTCCGAGCACCCTCCGCAAAGACTCTCTCAGCCCGGTCCCTCACCAGCAAAGGAGGGATTCCCTTTCGAGGAGGAGATTCTCGACGGATTCCTTGGAGGGACTGAGGAGGAACTCGTGGGATCCGAGCAGACGAGGTTCTTCTGGGTCCTCCGTTGGATGTGACGATCCTATCTTGGAAGAGCCGAACACAAAGCCGAAGGTATGACAATCCGGACGACCGTGACTAACCGATCCCTTTTCAAAACAGGATTCACCGCATTCGCCTTAACCGTTTCAACACGATTGACAACTATTAATTACGAAATGAAAGCATCTAGTGTGAAAAACCTGTCTCTTTCCCTTATAAGAAGTTAGTAGTGTTACATATTCCAGTACTAACTAATGACTACTGACTAATGCACGTAACTAGCAATATTAGTTATCCAAATGAAAGTCCACAAATATATACTGCTGTAACATGGATTCAATGCTATTTAAAAGCCTCATGCTAAAACACCTTCTTTTTTAACATCACAAAACATTATAATTCATGATTATTTAGAGATTGTGGGTTTAGAAAAATGTTTTCTTTATCGTTCACGTTTCGATCTTTATTGACATCATTTTCAGACTTAAAGTGAATGTTTTCTGTGTAGATGTGTCATTGTTGTGTGTCACTAACGATCACTGAACACCACACATTTCTTTGCGTTATAATTCATGAAATTTGGCTTGAAATTAACATTTTTCTTTCAACTAAGTGGGTGTATGCAAAAATGGCATTGTAAAACATGAAAAGTCGATCCAGATGTACGTATAAAACAATGATAAAATATTCAGACAAAAATCACATAACTAACGGAAATACTATTTATAGTTTCGAATAAAATTCATAATTAACAGTGCTCAAGGAATTTTGTCTTTTTTAACATAAGCCAACAATTAATCATTATAATTTAGTTGTTTCCGATAATTTTAGTCTATCTATCCTCGCTCTTTCGATAAGATAGACGCGTTTAGTGAAGTTTTTTCAATGGTACTTAATTATTCATTTTAAAACTTGGTACTGATATGGTTTCTGAGCACTTTTACTAAGAGGTTGAACTAGACATTCAATTTTGAAGTGGCAAAGTTTGTATAAAAGCTATAAACATAGAAATTCAGCTAGACACAATTATGTTATTGTAACAGATGCTTTCCATTGCGGTTTCATAATGGACAAAATTTTGGTTTTGTCTAATGTTAAAATAGTCGTTGATCCAGATCTAATATAAAACGTTAATATAAAACATTAAAAAAAAGAAAATTACTTGCAACTTAGAAAATGTGTTCAAAGCCAATTCAATAGAAAACTGTATGACTCCAATGAAAATCATTGGATTGACATTAGTTAATTAATTTTAATTTGTAGTGTTTATAGATAAATGTGTTGTAAAAATGTAATATTGACTTTTTCAAACTTCCCTCAAGGATTTTGTAAAACAGAATATTTGAAAAAATTACGAGGTTCTGAGAAGGAATATAACTAAGAATTTATTACAAACTAAGCATTTATAAGTGTCTATGCATTTTGTAAAAACGTACAAATGCGGACATAAAAATTCATATTGGACTTATACATGCTTGAAAACAAAATTTTCTCTGAGGATCGTTAATTTTTGAAATTACAAAAAATTTTGATTTTGGCTAGTGTGTTTGTATGTAAATAGTAGCAAGGTGGTCAATACAGATTTTAGTCAATAAATTCAAGCTTAGGTTTAAACCTGAATTTGTCTTGTTGCAAAAGTTAACAGTATGCAAACTGAAATTTGGCAATTTCTGATTGTTTTGGTTTGTCATTGTTTTCAAGCTGGTTTTCTACTGATGAAAAGTGAACAGATAGATTTTAGATTGGTCGTTTCCGATCATCTTGGTCATCATGCTCTTTCTGGTACGTTCGACCTTGCCATCTTCCGTGTCTATATAATAATAATGTCTAGAATAAAAAAGATAACACTAAAGCAGATGTGAGGAATCTAGTTCATCCTTAAAAAAGACACGACTCAATAATACACACAGAAACGATTGAAAATGGTAAAATGCCAAACCCCGTCAGAACAACGATGATGATTAGCAACGATCTAACCAGAGAGATGTGAGACCGAAAAGTCTCACAAACATATTTTAGTAGTCTTGTTTTATATTTTATTCTAGGGTGTTGTAACAAACCAAATGTTTAGTTTTCTATTAAAAAGACAACTTATAATAAATATTGGCGCGCACTGTTTTCCCTCCAAATAATTTCTGTTGATGGCACAATACATTTCTGTATTCGACTGTTTTTCTACACGAAGGTTTTATCAATTATTTCCCACGAATCGTCACTAGCCTTGTGTCGTAAAACCATGAAAATTATCGTTACACCAGATTTTTAAGGTTGTTTAAATCGATCGGTTTCGTAACCCCTAGGTCTTTTGGTCAATTGGTCATGGGGGTGAAAACTTTCGCTTTCTTAGGTTCATTAAGCATTCACCGGGTTACAACGTAGATTCGTAACTGCCTACTCAAATTGTGTTGTGTTGCAATTTGAAATTGTCCGATTATAATACTTTATATCGATATTGAGAATAAGAAGAAATGGGATTACAAAGCCGATATCGTATTGGAACTTTAATTTAGGTTTTATTCCTAAGCACGAATAATTTTTTCCTGATTGATGTAATTTGACCGATAATACAATTTATAACTGGTTATTCTATTTAGATTATTCTATTCAAATGATCAACTAATAGAACAGATCAAATCTTAACAGTAGATGAAACAATTGAATGACTAGTGATATAACGTTAATAATAGTCCATACTCTCGTATTCAGGGTTTTGTATTGTTTGCTATGATATATTGCACATGAAATTGTATTGTATCAATAAAAGTAGAGGAAAATTACATTTCTTTTCATTAATCATTCAGAGGTGGCTCTGTCATTTTCTGTAACAACTCGTACAACTTTAATCGAGAGAGGCAGATCTTGCCGGTTTGAATTAAGGCTCGGGTTATTTATTTTGCCTGTCTCTGAATCATGTTACGTTTTCCATTTGATATCTCTTCTTTTTTTCTTCTTCCACTGGCACTGTCCAAAAAAGGCAACGACCTTCCGATACTTCCACCTGACCATGACAGTCCGTCCTCGCCGTTTATGCCGTTCTTCTGTTTATTTCAAATCGCTAATGTAAAAACATTGCTAACGTTGAATCGGAAATTTGAGAATTTGAGATCACTAGAAAATCCCTCAAGATCAATCTGTAATGTAATTTTAAATAATATACAGAAAGGTAAGGTGGGACGTAAGGAATAACTTCATAGTGATGATTATCTATCAATAAAACTTAAGTTTTTTAATAAAAATTTTTTAAAAATAAATCTTTATGTAAGGTATTGGTTGAAATGAAAAAGCCAGTGTCACGAGCGGGATTCGAACCCACGACCTTCGGCTAAATACGCCGCTGCTCTACCACTTGAGCTAACGCGACTTCGATCCATTCGGACACCACTTCCCATCCAATTTTCCCTCCTTTCTGCCATTTTTCAATTAATTGAAAGAAGTTATTTGGTCAATCGGACTTAAAAAAATCTTTGTTATATCAGTAATGACTTCTTAGTTTACAAAATGCTGATTTTTAGTGTTGTACTTAAAAAGAGTGTTTAAAGCGTTTACAATCAAATTACATTTTTTTTAAATTGTTTTAAAAACTGAACTTAAGTATGATCAAAAGATATTCCATCACGTCCAAGTGTGCTTAATAAAGTAATTAATAAAACAAACCCACTTCTGAAGAAATGTCAGATTATTGCTGATCCTCTCTGAATATCCTGGTCTTCCGTCGCCTGTCTTCATTTTGTCATGTGCAGTATTTTTATTCTGACAGGACAAAGAAAATATCGGCGTGCTTCTTTCATTTATTGACGTGTAGAAGGGACTAAATTGACAAAATAACGCACAGAACATGAGGCATCTGACAAAAAAACCATGGCCATGCTAGGATGATCCTTTACGCCGCCAAGCTACAAAATAAATTGTTACAAATGTTATTTATAACGTACTTCAGCTTTTAAAAACAAGTAATTCGATATTTTAAGATATTGTTTTGTTCCTCAAAGCGGTTTTATTACTTCAGGATGAGTCAGTCCGTCCTTGGGGAACAAATGTCAGACTTGTGGGATGGTATGCTTCTTTCGTTTTGCCGGCGATGCTCCTATTATGGGCGAAGTAGGAAGCTGCCGACTACTTGAAAACAGGTTGTGACTCAGCATGCCGTTTGATAAAAGTGTGTCAGTGTCGCTCGATATTTTTTTTACAACCGGTTTGATTTAGGTTTAAAAGCCACGAACCCTCCAGTGAAAGCATGAGCTTCCCAGGTTTAGAAAACGTCGATTCACCGCGAATCATAATCGCCCGATTGGCGGATAGCTTTTATTGAAAAAATGCATTAAACGAATGAGAATTTGTCGAGTTTCGTTTTCTACCTTAACCAAAAAGTAATCGAGGTTGATGGAATTGGACGTTTCTTTACGCATTTTTCCACAATTTGGTCAACCTTGGAGACAATTCAATATCCAGCGATTTCCTTGCTTTGTCTCAGTTTGGTCAACTTCCCTGGATGTGACCTTTTGACCGTAGAAAGTCGTAAAGCAGGTAAAGGTCATGTAAGGTGCAAGAACTCCCATGGAATTCCGTAAGATGCCGGCTCTTTTACTAGGCGAATTTGTTTCTTCCTCTTATAAATAATTTATTTAAATAATTCAACAGCCTCAGTAATTGACCGTAATATTAAAGTAATAATGTTTCAGCTAGTGCTAGTTCTTATTTTCTTTGAGAACATTGTTTTTTGAGATGGATTGGTCTTTTGCATTGGGGGGCGTCCGTGCCCGTAATGGTTTAGGCGTTAGCACGGCGTTCATTTCGCTGTAAGGTAAAGGTCCCGGGTTCGAATCCAGCAGCCCTCCATTCGAACCTGACATACTTAAAAATGGGCTTTTTTTTTCAAAAACACCGGCACCCTGAGGGTTGACCTCTGCTCTTGCGAACCCTCGTTAATAAAAAATAAAAAAATAAAAGGTTTTTGACAGGATGTTGGGCTAAAGATTAAATTACGGCAAAACGTTATTCAGGTTGATGCATTGGATTAACCGTTTCTATAGTCAATTATTCATTATTTGGGCTACTCTTTTCACTAGTAAAACAGAGCAATATTCTGGGCTAATAGCACTAAATTACCAATTAAATTCTTCATTTCTAATTCTAAAAAAATCAGCAGAATTTTTATAGTTACCTTACAATAATACACACCTATAGAACGAAAGAAGAGAACAAAATTGTCCCTTCGGAGTCGTTTTGGCCGATTAACTCAATCATAAATCTGGAGTAAAGCCAGAATGAGCGTGCTTTAGCATAACCATCATAAGGAAATATTGCTTTTGATCTGTACAACCTGTACCAAGTTAAGTACATTCTGAACCACCAACATATTCCTTGTTGTTGTGTGTATGTGAATAATATATATGAGTAGGTCCTACAGATTGATTTTATTGACCACTACTTCTGTACTAGTACTAATAGAATTTATTTTGGTTTCAGGTATGTCAAACGTCTTGATTCTACCAACTAATTCACATTCTACACATCTTTTGTAAGTTAATTATGAAATTAATTTTAAAACATTTACCTCTCGTGTTTGAAAAAATTAGAATCATGAACTGTAATAAGAATTTTCGCTCGTACTTAAAGATTTTTCGTGAAAATGAGATGCCCACTTGTTGCAGTCTTGAAATCCGTTTGACTGGAGCTTTTCACATTATTAAAATCCATTTGATTCCTGAACACGTCGATTTGAAACACAACTTTTAATACTTTTGAAAAAACTCATTTGTAATTCGTAGAAGCACCCTCGAATAGAAGCTGAAAACAAGTTCATTTTTAGACACTTCTGCTCCATATCGAGCTTAATTCGATCGACGGCTGTGTAACATGTTTTACATATATTCACCACCCATAAAAAAAGGATTTTGTATGCCCAAAAAAAAAGTCACTAATGTACGGAATGTAGTCTTGTCAATAGATCATTTTTCATTTATGCAACCATTAAGCGGCATACATTAATTCTAACAACGTACATAATTGACGATAGTACCATACTATCATTTTGATTGATTACTTTTCTCTGACGATTTATGGCGTATGGGTTATCAAGAACTTAAAACACGATTAAACAAGTAGGTATATAAGTTTTAGAATTTCATTTAGTACTTTTTCATTAAAAGTCAAAAATTTTAGTAATTTTGTCATTAGCTATTACTTTGGTCTTCTGCCCTCATTGCGTTGGTCTCCGACTCGTTTCGGTACTTCGTTATCTTCACTGTTGGGTCCGTGTGCTTTCTTTGAAATTAATTATCTTTAATAAGATCGTGGAAGTATCTTCGTTTATCGGCACTTTTGTCTATCAAGGTTTTTTATTGATCCGGTCGTTCTTTGTGATCGTTAGCCCTTTTTCTTTGTGGTTTCTAATGTTGGTCAGTATAAATAATATTGGATTTGGTTTATCGTGAAAGTAATGTTTATGTATAAAGGATCAGTTAAATGGATAGTCACAATATTAATATTTCGTCTAGAATTTTAATGCTCATTGGTGAAGAACATGTTCAAACACCAGTTGATTTAATGGATAGTCGCAATATTGGTATTTGATTTGGTAATTTATGAAGATAATTGTTTTTTTAGTGGCCGGTTGTTTAATAATAGTTGAATTCGTGAGGAGCGGTTAAGAATGAGGTAGTTTTGAAAAACACCTTTTTCATTTTTTTGCCGACGTTTCGACCTTTCGGGTCTTTTTCAGGGCATAAAATGTGCTGCTGTTCCTATGGTATCATATTGGTGTTTATGAAATAGTTGTGATTTTGAAATTTGTGTAATAAAATAAAAACCAATATGACATCGCAGGAACAGCACAACACTTTCTGCCCTGACGAAACAATTTGATGGAAGTCATAATGTCGATAAATGTTTTCATCATTTTAAGGTCATTGATGATAAATCTGTCGTATTTGAAATCAAGATTGAATTGGTAGTCATAATATTGATATTTCAGCTAGTACCTTGGATAGTTATTTGTGAAAAATATGTTCAAACTTTTAAAATACGATTAAATATATAGTCGCAATATCGATATTTGATTTGGTCATTTATGAAGATAATATTCATGTATAACGCAACATTTAAATAGATAGTCACAATATCGATCAATGTTTTGACCATTTTATGATCATTTATGAAAAATCTGCCCTTATTCGACAACACGATTAAATGTATAGGCACAATTTTTCCTATCCCCTGTATTCTGTTTTGTGAAGAATAATTAAAAGACTAATAGATAGTCCCAATAGTTTTTTTTTACGAGAGTATTTCGACTATAAGGTTATTTAAACCCTCGGGGTGCCGGTGTTTTTGAAAACGTTTGTAAGTATGATTGGCTCAAATGGAAGGCCGCTGGATTCGAACCCGCGGCCTTTACCTTACAGTGGTGAGCATCGTTTCAACCCCTAAACCGTTGCGGCCACTGACGCGCAATGGGACAAAGGCGGCAAAAAAGATTTCCTAAAAAATGAAATTTTGATATCCAAATCACTTTTCTTACTGTATTTGAGCCAGATAATAAGGCTGTAGTAATGGTTTTACGGTTAAAAATTGATCAAAACCAGTAATCACTGCTGAAACGTGAAAATTATAAATTTTACAAGATTCACAGCTATTTTCTGAACGTTACTCCCCCACTCAGCTGTTCGTTGTAATTACTCGTTTTCTATATTTTCCTTTCATGAACATACCCAAGTATGAGATAAAAAGAAAATTCAACGTTGTGTCGTGATTGTATCAGGTTGAAGATAAACCAGCAATATTCGGTTTTATAGACGTTTAAAAAAAGCTTAGTGGATCTTTTGGCGCCGTCTTTTTTCGCTTCTAGACACATGGAAATACCATTTCTGTAGTTTTCAGCTGCCTATCTGATGCAGCACTGTTTTAAATAGAGCTATTTAACCTAAAATATCGCAAATAACAACAATAAATTTGGCCTTTTTCTGTTTAATAGAAGGATTGTGCCTTAAGTCACTGTTCTTTTTCTTTGTATAATCCGAATCAGATATCAGAAATATCTTACCATGAAACGTTTTCTTTAGTAAAAAAGTATATCTATAAAGTATCAGAAACTTTCGTTTCATTGCGGGCGAAGTGCAAAAAGTGGTTGAGATGCGTAGTAGGTACATAATTATAGTTTTTATAGTTATTAGTTGTTAGTTTATAGTTATTTTGTCAGTTCAGTTTTTATTTATTATGCATTCTTGAAATAACAAATCATTATAATTAATTAGTATACCGATTCTAATTGCTTTCCATTCATACAGACAGAGAAGAGCAATATCGTATCGTTCACTGCAGAAAGCCTTTCACTGATAAATAGTTATTCAGATATCGTGAGATGCGGTCGGGTGTGATGTAGGTTTCAGAAAAACATTTTCTTTCGGTCCTATTTATCCTCTTTCTATATAATCCTGAAAGGATAATCTGGCCGAACTATTACCAACACATTGTTCCCCTTTGTCGGTTTTTTTTCACTTCAAAGATGCCGACGCCTTACACAAAATTGTCTTTTACATACCGACTTCCTTCCCCACCACTTCAAAACCAAACGTATATAAACATAAAACAGCTAAATCTCACTGGCACTCTCAACACGACACGCAAGGATGGCACAATTACACAGAGACAAACACTTTGAGTGAGTAGAAATACTTTGTTTGAATATAAAATATATTTTTCATTGCATAAATTCACTTTTCCACATCCTAAATGTATTTGTTAAATGTAAACAATGTTTGTAAATCCCAGGCCCTGAAGATGATCTCAATAAAAGATCGAAACGTTGGCACGATAAAGAAAATTTTTTCTGAAACCTACATCACACCCGACCGCATCTCACGATATCTGAATAACTATTAATTAAGAATAACTAATAATTAACGGTCACTAATCTCTACTCACTGATAAATTTTGCAATTTTAATGAAAACCCAAAATTTGAATAATTTCAGTTAAAAAAGCCAGTTTACAATTCTAACAGAAATTGTAAAAAATAAAAAGATGGTCGTTGGGAAACTCTTGAGTTCAGGTCTTATTTTTACTGCAATTTCACAATTTTTAGTGAAATTTATTGAGAAAAACGTGCGCAAGCTTAATTTTGGTTATCACAAAAAGGGTATTTTGAGGATACTTGCAAAAAAGAAACTTAATGCCTTTTTCATGATTATATTCCAGATGAGCGTTAAATTTCCTATAAGAATTGGGTTTTTAGTATTTGTTTCTGTGTGTCTATGAATAATAGGTATTCATATACAATAATTGTGAGTGAGTCCATCTTAGTCAATACATCAGATTATTTTTTGCTACCTGGTGCGTTATTCGTTTACCATCCACAATTTTGGAAGGTTTTGGTGTGGTCCAATCTATCGAGTTTTAGAACTGATACAGTTTTATTGAATGCAGCGTATAGAAAAACATACCATGATGATTATTGGTGATATTGTGCTCCAATCGATTCGAAAAAAGTTTATTTGGATTCAGCGCACCAAAAAACTTAAACATGCAACACTTGGGGACCTTACCTTATTTAGATTGTGTGCTTCCGCGTTTTTGCATTTTGGCCCCATTGTGCGACGCCCCTATACTGGTATTTGATTTGGTCGTTTTATGGCCATTTGTAAAGATAAAATTCATTTTATAAAGAATCAATTAATCAAGTATTTATATGGTCAGAAAAGTATGTGTGAATAATCGTTCATATGCAGTGATTAATTGGATAGTCACAGTTTTGGAATTTTATGAATTTTTTGTTGATTATTATTCATTTTCCTTTGACAATATTAACACTTTTTAAAATGAATGTTTGTATGCCATGAAAAACCTTTATTTACGGATGGAGAATCGTGGGCGTAAGATAAGGCTACTTTGGGGGTTTGCTCTATCCCGCTGTCCCCATATTGTATGGAAATATGGTCTTATCTTCGATCATCGTAATGGCTTTCATCACTTATATTTTTTGTCTATCTTAAATAAATTGCGATTTAGCTATTCTGCTTGTTTGTACAACCACTTACTTGTGTTAAATATCGTTTAAGGAAGCCTTTTCCAGTGATTAAGGGATCCGCAAGATTAGCCGTATGGTTTTGGCCTGACGAAGAAACCGAATCGATTTCACTTTTTGCCAAGAAGTCTATTAAACTGTGAAATTTATATTTGCCAAGTTTTTGAATATACCGGCTATTTCGCCCTGTTTTCCAATAAGATTAAACGAAATAGTCCGTTTATGGGGATGCGGCGTAGGCGAAACCTTGATCTTGGTGCCGCCTTGTTTCGTTTCTGGAAATTTGACGTAGGCGGATTTAACTCGTGGTCAGACAGGCAAAACGCGTTTTCTACGGCTCGCTTTTACATTGAATGACTTAGCGTTTTAAGAATCACAGAAAAACTGAGTTAATGAAACAGTTGTATTCACGTGCGACGAACCACGTCTCCAGGAAGTTATCGGTTGTGAAAAACCCACAAAAATTTTCTCTTTTTCCTCCAAATTTAATTGTTTCGTCTTTGCCTTCAGTAAAGAAACTAAACAAAAAATTAAATATCAGAGTGGAAAACTACCCATTGGTAGCACTCTAAATTAGGTTCCATCGCATTTTACTATCAGTATATACTACAAAGAAGATCTCTGGACTAAAGCCAGTTTAGTCTACGTGGAGGTATGAAGAGATTCGGCGGGATGAGAGCTGTTGGATGAGTGGGTTAATGTTGATTGGGAGGGATTTGTGGAACTTTGGCTATATAGGGTCGCGTACTGAGGGTATGTTTAATGTTGTTGTGGATAGTTTCATTCGATACATAGAATGGAGTATTTAGGATTTTTCTTACCTCAAAGTTCTACTCCATAAGTCCAGGTCAGTTTTAAATATTATTATAAGTTTGTCGTTTGTTAGTGATATATTTGATCTTTTCTCAAGTCGTTTTAAAAGGTTATTGTAACGTCTCACCATGTGGGTGCCATGTTAGTCGAGGTACATTCCCAGGTATCATAGATGGACCGTGAAAGTAATGTTTATTGATTTATTGTAGTTTATTCCCTTAGCTCGGCAACCATTGTATTAAATTAAGATGATGCTACACATTACGGGAACAAGTGACAAGATCGGAGTATGAGAAGAATATCTAGTCCTGTAAACTATTGCTTTAAGGCAGTATATTTGTTTACTTTGGATGGATAAAAGGTTTTATTAGCATAGTGTTGTTATCTTAAGTTTACAGTTTTAACGTCTTTTATCATCCCAGTCCGCCTATTCTCGCTATTATGCTGGTTAACTATTCGATCTGTCGTTAAATCCATTTCTTAGCCTACTTTTATGAGATAAATAATCTCTGAAGAGTTAGCTTTATATAATTTTTTAAAATTAAGTCCAGAATAGGTTATGATGTAAGATGATTAAGTACATTTTTAGTTCCATCATGCCAAAATAAAGATAGATGGTTTTGTGTTGTAGTCAATTCAAACTAATTATTTTTGTAGTAGTATTAATTAGTGTAATAAAACAGTGATAATGATGATTTATCTACACTGTCAACTTATGTATATTAAAAAACAATCTTCCCATCCAAAGAAGCTAAAAACCCATAGTAGACCTGCTTTCAAAAGCATACTCATTAATAGCACCTGGTGCAAACTTAGCAAACTATCATAGTCAGGTAGTTTATTGACATTTAAATACTTAAAAAGTTATTATTGTCGTAAACACAGATGTTTAGAAGTGAATTTTTCAAGGAGGCCCGTTTTCCAGAGAAGCACCATGGCGTAAATTTTCCATTTTCATCAGAGTTTTACATAATGAAACGGCTTTTTAATGAAGCCCTATACTTGAAAACGAACCTTACACGTGTAATGAATACATATGTGACAAAAATTCTTGTGAGATTGCCCCTTCAGAATTTATTTCTGGCGGTACACAACTTCTAAATCATTTTCGTAATTTTTCAAAAGCATTACATAAATAAAAACAAATTTAAAAATAGACAAAAACTACTTACATTATTTTTTATTCTGCTTCCTCCACGCAAATTAAAATAGAATTTCTTTCTGCATGTGTTGTGTACATTGACATTCACGTGAGAAATTGACGGTCCGTTTGATCTCCCTGGTCGAGAGTCCACGATGAATATTTATAACCAGCATGTGCTGCTAATTGCTGCATGTGTGCTAATCTTCAACGTATAATTTTCTTCGTGATCGATCAGATGTGAGCTCTTCTGGATGGTCACGGGCTTCCTGCAAGCCCCTTTCCCTTTCGAGTCATATCTAACTCATTCAAGATAACTTTTTATAACGACGTAAATCAAAAGTATGCTCAAGTTTATCCATGTTTTTGGTTGGTATTGAATTGAGAAAGGTTTAAAGATTATTATTAATGATTATTTAAAGATTATTATTAAAGGTTGTTTTTAGAAAGGTCCATCTGTTCTCACTGCGTTGATCTTGTTTCCTGGTTTGTCATTGTTCAAATGTTGCAATACAGGTGACTTTCCTCAGATATAAATTCAAAAACGTCCAAATCATCTAAGTCATATATCTATCAGTCCATAACCTGTAATTTGGTGTGGAAATTAATCCAAACTTCAGAAAGTATTAGTAACAGGATATTCGGCTTGTGATCTTATGGTTTGTTTGGTTATAAACCGTCAGCATATCGTAGGCTTAAAAAATAAAGGAACGTGTGATGATCAATGATGTTAGATTTCAATTCATGTTAACAGTCATTAAAGAGAATGAAAGAGATTCTTTCGGGCGAGCATAATATCGACACTATATGACCCACCTCAGTGATCTGTCCGTTCTTCATTATTGCCAAGAAAATCAAGTTTAGATCAGCAGTTCTCCTCTAATGTTATAACTTTTTAAACTTTGCTTGCTTAGTCCGTCTGATCTCGCTGCTTATCTTATCAGATTCGGCATTTCCCTTGTGTTTCAGTCTGGCTGCTATTTGTTTATATTTATCCTTTAAGACTTTAAGTTCTGAATAAGTAAGTTGGATTCCAGATACTTGTTTGTGCATTGGTCATGTCAGTTTCTCGTCTGTTCATTCTTTTGGTGCTGGTGTGTTTCGGTTTTCTAGTGCTTCTGATGAAGTTACTTTCAACTTGGTATTTGGTTTTCAATTTTCTCTCATTATCTACCCAGTCGTTTGTCCAATGCCCGAAATCCATAGGTGAGAACAGTCTTCCAATAAAGCAGGAACTTGCACAATAATGTTCTACGTTACGATCCCTGTTGGCCCGGAGGAGGGGTCGGTTACATGACGAGTGCCGGCGGTCGGAGTCGTTACCGTCGAAAGTGAAAGCCCCCCGGGTTCAGTTGTCCGGACGACTATGCACCTCATAGAACCATGCCCGACCGTCGTCGCCGGTACTGTTGCTGCGTGCGTTTGCCGCCAAGAAATCGCCGGCCAAATTCGATTTTGGGTATGTATTTTTTTGATACTTGGTCCTTTTTTGCCCTGTGATCATACCCCGTTTCACCTGTACTGCCTGGTCTCATGATGAAATTTTGATAAACCAAAAGGTTTTAATTGCATTTTGTCACAGCTATGAAGTTACCAATCGGGTGATCAACTGTATAACCAGTGTAAAACGATAAATAATTTTGCAAAAAAACATCTAGTCACCTAAAGTGTGAAATCTTAAAGCTGATATAATATACGTTATATAAGCTTGAATAAAAAAGGAGGTCAATTTTTCGTATTTAAACATATTTTCTATATTTCTATTTTTATTATTGTCTAAATATCTTCTAAAACAGTTCGCAGCTATTAATTGTTAACTACATTTTCGGTTTGGGCGAGACTTCCATTGTATTAACAATAAAATCATAGTGGTAATTTTAGTTTTTAGGCAACTTAGTGTTTTTTATTTTTATAGAATTTTATTTGATAATAAGTGTGTGGTGTTCAGTGATCGTTAGTCATTGATTGTTTGGAGAAAATGTCATCAACACGACACACAAGAATGACACATCTACACAGAAAACGAACACTTTGAGCCCTGAAGATGATCTCAATAAAGATCGAAACGTTGGCACTACAAAAAAATGTTTTTCTAAAACCTACAGCACACCAGACCGCATCTCACTATCTCCAATTAATAATTTTATAATAAGATTAAGTAATTTGATCAATCAGCCACAATATAAATAGAGAATTTAACCGTGCATGGGCCTGAATTTGAATTTTATGATACCCACTTATAACTGTAGGTTTTAGCTTTTGAAAAGGTAATTTGATATGCTTTTCTCTTTAAAACACCTTACATAATAGATAATAAAAACAGTACAAGCCAAAGTGCCAATTGTATAGCAGAACCTTTATTTAATTACATAATTGGATCAGTATTGATCAGATTTCTTCCTATTGTGGTTTATAAATAGTTGAATAAAGGAGAGGGGAACATCACATTGTGCGATATTCACAAAGTTACAATCATGGGAAACCACAACAAAGGACTACAATCAATTTACACCTGAAATGAAACACGCTTAGGTTGTGAAATCGTTCATTAACGGTCGCTTGATTAAAAATCCATTAATTCGCAAACAAATATCAAGCTAAAAAATTAAATTTAAAAAAATTGTTTATTCCTGATTTTATCAAAACAGAGATGAGGCGGTTTACATAATAGGAAGCTTTTCTCTTTCGGTCGTGACTCCAGCGGGTCTTTTATAATAATGTCCAACATCCGTATTTACACTTGTGCGCAGTTTTATTACTCTCGGATTTAAATTAATTTGTTTTCACCAGTGAAAATGGTCAATTTGGACAAATCCTCTATCTCCCTAGAAAACCGTCGCGATTAAATCGTTTGAAATAAACCCGAAGCATTCTTTCTTTAAGAGATAATCCTTCAAAGACAGAAAACAAAACTTTAAATAGATTTTGATCTGAGATAAGATTAAAAAAGGTTTTTTAATCGCCCTTGCTTTCTCATTGATCAGCGTCTCGGTGAACCAAGCGTACACGATTTAAGGATTTTGTTTTCTCAATGTTTCCCCTACTGACAGGACCTTCAGGAAGTAATTTCCTTTCAACTGTTTTCCGAGATTATAACACGATGTTAAGAGATTTTTTAATCGAAATTTTTCAATGTAGGTCCCAGCAGGTTTTATTTTTATATGGAATAATGTGCTTATCACAGAAAATGGATAGTTAACGTAGTGCAGTCAAAAATGGCGAATTTCAATGTTTATTTATTAAAGTATTATGTAGTAAATTAAGGTTATTTATGTAAATTGTTTATGAGTTTCTTAGTTTAAATCCCTAGTAAAGGCAATTTATTTCATTAACACTAATTGATTGATTTACATAAGCTCAAATTCGCAAGTATACGTAAATATGTACACTAATGTTCAAAATTGAACTTACGACTTGTTGCGGTAAGGAGCAAGAATCCCCCAATTGTGGTTTTTAGCAGTCCGGGATCACACTGCGGTCTTATCCGACCAGGGGATGTCGACAACTAGGTCATTTCAGCCTCCAACGCATGCAATTTTTAAACCTAGATACACTCACTCATTCTTAAATATATTCTTTCCTAATACTTAAAATCCCTCTATCAGCCTTTAACATATTACTTATAACGAATCTAATTGAAATGGAATCGTGGTGACTGAGTGGTTAGAGCGTCCTATTCGCATTTGCCACTCTAGTGTTTCTGGGTTCGAATCCCGGCAGAGCCCTTGGTATTTTATTTGATTATAGTGTGAAAAATATATAGTAAAGTGGTTTGGCCCCTCTTCCGTGATGCACAACGGTTAGTTGGTCGCTAAGTCCGCCTAAGTTGCTCAGTATTCCGCCATCGTCCCTCTCACATTATTATTCACGCTAATAAATACATTCGATTTCAAAACTCAAAGCTATATATATACAACCCTGTTTCCTCCAATAATCGGTACCGGGGATGTAAATACTCGACACCTTGCTCAAGCAGAATTCTCATATAGGATGGCGTTTCTACCGCTCTCTATTTAGACCAAGGATGCGTTGTCTTCAATTGTCAGGTTTGTAGGTTAGGACGTCTCTAAATAAGGTTGAAATTTAGAATAAACGAGATTTTCTAAAAAATGGCGTTGATAAAACGAAATACCTACATGCTTATCAAAATCACCAATAAAAAGTTAGGCACATTTATACGAAATGATGATGAATCTTTTTTCTTTATATAAACCAAAAATGTTAGTTTTGAAGGATTATTATATAAATTATTATTGTTACATTAAGATGCTAAGTTAAATTATTAATAAGTCCAATTAGTATCAAAAAGTAACGATTTCCCTTATAAAAGGGACAGTTTGACATAAAATTAAGTTTTCACTAAACCGGTTTGTACTTACGACATACACCTATACTCACACAACACATTCGCGCTAATAAATATATTCACACAAAAACCCATGCGATACACAAGACGAGAGATCTATAAAGTACAATATACAGTAAACAGTCGTTTCCTCTAAAAATAAGAACAGGGACCAAAACAAAAAATGAGGTTTACGATAGAAATATTCTATTCTCAGTTTAGTGACTAAAGAAACCATTCTAACACATTAAAACAAATAAATTATCTTTTTTATTTTGTCAAATAGAAATGTACCGATTTGGCTAGACGTAATTTTTCACAAAAATGTGTGTTTTAGTGTTTTATAGTGTTTTTTGTTATTAGGGTTTTATGCTCTTCTCAATATAGTCACTAATGAAGAAGAATAAAAGAAAACAGTCAGATAAAACTGCCATTGACTTTTCCTAAATGAGGTTACAAATATGTGGGATAAACGAATTGTTTACAAAAATATTATTGTTCTTTTTATTGATAGTTATAGTTGCAATCTTTGTCAAATACATGTTATATTTTCAGTTCAGTTGAAATTCAAGACAGTTAAAGAAGATTTAGATAAAATAATGATTTTTATTTAAAGGTTCAAATATCCTAGGCCCTCGGAAATTTGTTCATTTTGTTATTATAATAGTAGAAGTGTGGTAATAATTCTTCCTTTATGAACTGTCCTTACATGAATTGCCCATAAAGGTGTTTACAGTACGTCTAACCCATTCATAATTTTAATGCAAACAATTTGGCCGTGGTCCGCCATAATGGGGTCTCCCTCTGGAACGGTGGGAGGCGAATGACATAAAAAAGTTAAAATGTGGTGTTTGGAAATTATCACTTCGGTCACTAAATACGTAAACATCAAGCAAAATAACCCTTTTAGTTTGCAAGAGGGTGCAAATTTTAAGAAGACATTTCCCCACAAGTTTGTTTTTTACTTTTTTTAATGGATTTTGTTAAGTTTTAAAAATCAGTAATGTTATTACAAATCCATTATGTTTAGTGATCTATTAACCAAATTACTTCTTTCAATTAACTAATCTTTTTATGTAAGGTTGTGGTTGGAATGAAAAACTTAGTATCAAGATGGATCTCTAACCAACTAGTATCGTGTCACGTGTTTGGTTAGTGCAGCGGCGTATTGAGCCGAAGGTCGTGGGTTCGAATCCTGCTCTTGATTACTAAATTTTTCATTTCAACCAAAACCTTACATAAAAAGGTTATTACAAATAATTTAAAGACTTCGTTGTAATGTCGTGGTGTTATTTATTCCAATATTATTTTATATTCCGTTATATCACGCTATTTGTGTAAAGTTTTTAAAGTTGTACACCTGGACGCTTCTCTTCATCATTATGTAAGTGTGTTTAAATAATAATTAATTCCAGGTGTACGGAACCGGCATGTATTAAAACTGTCTGGTCGGACTTCCTTGTAGTGTTTTCCAAGTTTTAATCTTTTATATATCTATTTCCAGTCGTTTTTTGTTTTCGTATTTGTCGAAATCCTCGTATAAATTTTTAATATAGTTTTTTTTCGCATCGTGTAATTTTCTGCTTTCATCAGTGTTCATTTTCTCATTCCTTCTCTCTAATTGAACCTCTCGTTCTAATTTTGGAGCAATTTCTCACTTGCACTCTAAATAAGTTCGAATTATTTCTGTTGGTGAATTTTGTGCGCTTTCGTTTTAGGAAATGACGGCATATATTTACCTAGATGGTCTTGGACATGGCAAATAATCCCGAGATACTGTTTTATATTGCAGGAAGTTTGATTAGGCACTCGAATTTGTCTCTTGGGTCAAAAATAGCACAACCTTCCATCAGCAAATAGCATTTCTCTTTTATTTTTACAAAAGGTTCTATTTGTTTCCAAGATCCAATATCTTGTCAATGATAGTTTATTACGTCCTTGTACAACGCTGCATTCCTGACCTTTCGATAGAGTTAATTAAGTGATGACAGTTTATTAATTAAGATTTATTTGCTTAGTAAATTTATATTTTGTTTTTGTGCCAGTTTATTGTCGCTTGATTACAAAGTTTGTGTATTTTCTTCGTTTGGACAGTTTCAACTTTTTCATTACATAAAGTGTGAATGGAAATCAATTTAAGGATCCCAACCCAGCAAATAAACTTGTTTCGGACATTTTCATTATTTTATTATCCAATAGGCGTAAACAAGTGGGCAGTTTTATGAAGAGTTTCGTTTATCCACAATCCATAAATCCGGACTGGAAGGGTTATGTTGATGAATACCCAGCTATGACGGGCGTTATTTAGAAGAAGGGGCTTTTTCCCTCTGATGTAAAACAATTGTGGAAAGCTATAGGAAATTATTATCCCCCTCTTAATGCCGTACTTATAAATCAGTTAGGAAAAATGAGTGCTTCATAAATAATTCACGTTCAGAAATATTGAAGGGGAGGATATTTCTCCCTCAAGTCATATGACGACTATCGCTTTTCCAAATGGTCAATAACGGCCCACTTTTCTCTTATTCCGGCTTTACTGTTCAAAGAAATTTTGAAAAATAGCTCTAAGACGGCAAACACACAATTGTCGATCCTCGTGCATTCCAAATCCACGTCGATCAACAATCGCCGGGAGAAAGTCAGTGAAGTTCGTTTTCATTGTTGTCCCGAACAAAGCATTGTTACTCCATTTCACGCTTGCAGATAGAGATCCGTCAGGACTCTCATTTAACGCATCATTGCTTGCCTTCATTGTGAGATTGTTTGTATGGTAGATCGATTTTTTTGTTCAACGAAAACCAGTTGAATCTTAACGAAGATAGTTTTAAAATGCTGTGAAACGGCTAAATTGGAACAACAGACACAAATTTACACGTGTACAATATATTATAAACTAGATCCGTGTTAATCGAATAATAGACACACCAATAAGAACATTTATTATCCTGTCTTCAGCTAATCTGTATGGTTCAGACCTATAATCATATGTGAAGTGAAAATTTAAAAGTAAAAACATTAAAAACGATCATTTTTCAAGTTGTATTAGTTTTTAAACCTAAATTGCTCTTTTTTAAAAATGCCGGGGATGAGTCTGCAAAATGTCCGGAAAAAGGTTCCAAATGTATCATTTTTTATTTAAAAAATTATTAGTTAAATTAAATTCAATTTCTATGTAAGGTCTTGGTTGAGATAAAAAAAATAATGTGACGAGTGGGATTCGAACCCAGGACCTTCGGAAGATGGAGAGTTGGTGTCCGAGAGGATCTAAGTCACGATAGCTCAAGTTATAGCGGCGTATAGCCGAACTCCTTGGGTTCGAATCCCGATTGTGTCATTGACTTTTTTATAGAAAGAATAATTAATTGAAAGAAGTAACTTGGTCATTTGACCACTAAAACATAAATAGTTTAAATTTAATATGTTATCAGTAATGTTAGTATCACCGAACTTGTGCTCTTTATCTTCGCATGTCATCTATAGCCTGTTGCAACTATTTTAATTGCATTGAGTGTTGAAGAAATAAAGTGATAAGGTTGATAAATCAGTCATGAACGGTGGAAGTTTATTTTTATTCTTAAAGACATTGAAGGCAGTTTCTTTACGTTCGAAAATGACTTTCAAAGGTTTTGGATTTTGTTCATAGATTGCCAAGCCCAAATGGAGGAACTTGTGGAGGAACTTCTTAACTTGAGAAAGCCGCACAATGCTACCTGCTAAATGTGGTCGTTTTTTAAATTGATTTCATCTACTCTGTAGTAACCATTTTTAACTAAATGGCATATAAAAAAACAAATAATTAATTTTTTTAAATAATTGTAAAACGTGCGGTGTTTAGTGACCGTAAGTTAATATTATTTGAAGATCGTGAGATGCGGTCTGGTGTGACGTACGTTTTAGAAAAACATTTTCTTTATCGTGCCAACGTTTCGATCTTTATTGAGATCATCTTCAGGGCCTGGGATTTATAAACATTGTTTAAATTTTATCAATACATGTAGGAGTGAGAAAAAATGAATTTATACAATGCTAGAAAATTTTAGATTAAGAAAAAAATTATACAATGCTAGAAAAATTGTGATATAAAAAGAATGAATTTATACAATGCTAGAAATTTTTAGATTTGTTTTTTTTTATCTAAAATTTTCTAAGCATTGTATAAATTCATTCTTTTTTAAATCAAAAATTTTCCAGCATTGTGTTTTTTCTTCTTAATCTACAATTTTAGACAACATTAGTGATAGTTAGCACATTAGCAATACAGCACTGTTTCCCTCCGGCAGTGCGGCAGCTAGTCCCTACCGATTGATACGAAGCTCGAATTTCGTCGGCCCTCTTATCAAATTGAAACTGCTTTCTTTTATTTTTCCATATGCTAAAAGCTATCGGTTATCGTGGAAAATATTTCACATTTAAAGCAGACGAGTCGGTTCAAGTATTCGTTAAATTAATCTTTAAAATTTGTCAACGCCGTCTAACTTACACACAAACGGTTGCTTGTAGAACTATTAGGAGAGAAAACTCGGTGGTTCAGATAAAATGAAGGATAAAAACTAACAGTTGAAGTGGCGAAGGGGAATTTTTTTCTTCACTAAAACAATTATTGTTTTGCAAATATTAAAAACATACCAACACAGAATAACCATAAGTGTGAACATAAAGTATTTACACACTACCATTTCCATGAAATTATATACAATATATATTTATATACAATAAATATGCAAAAACAATATTAAAAAAATAACAACTGTTCGGATGTTGCAAACGTGCATGATCTAGCTTATCCTGCAGCTGGAATTTCTTTCAGTCTGGACTTTATAGCACTTGGGGCACGCTATCCTCGCACGCAAAGCCTCATTCATTTGTAAATTTTCCTTCCGTAACGTCCTGGCTTCTGAGCCACTGTAATTATTATAAATCATTATTATGTATCTGTTTCCACCTATTATTCTACAATGAAAGTACATTCAAGTTTTACTTCATCCAGCTAACAACAGAGGACGCTTCACCATTAATAGAGTATATCTTTTATAGTTACAGCTTATTAATGTCGATAAAATAATATTTGGTCATTTTAATTAAAAGGGTTAAATTATGCTAACGAGTTCTTTTTGCCAGCTGTAATTAAATATGCTATAATTGTGAAAATAAGGGGATTTTTTTTGGATTGTATGATATTAATACCAGCTAGAATGAAGTTTTCTTAAGATAGACAGACAGAAAATTTAATACTCATAAAACACACACACACACACACAAACAAACATCCATTCTTCCTACTTATAAATGGAGGCTACTAAACTTTATTTAGGGGTGTCAAAAAAAAAATTATTTAGGTGTTTTTGGCAGTGCAAAAAACGACTGTGTTTTGACACAAATATGTATTTATAATAGAAAATACTTAATGATTTCCAAAAATTTAGTTTACACCAGTGAATCCTATTACATGCAAAATATACACGATATGATTTACAACTGTCTGTCGGAGCTCATTACATTCTGTCATCAAACATGGATCCCATATAAATACATGTCTGGAGAATGTTATTAAATGTAACAAGCACGATACTACAGTATTTAATATATTTTTGTTATGGTTTAATATGACTGACCATGAACAGAGTCGAACTTGTAGGTCCACGCTTGGCGGACGTATTTGATGAGGTTGGTTTCTGAGCCGTCCAGCAATTTAATTACGTTTACTTTTGGTAGAGTAAAACTCCCAAGGTGTAACTTTCGTATTTTCCCAAAAATCAAGTATTCAGCGATAAAATTGAGAACCTTTTCCACAGCATGTGAGTTGAAGAGTGTACACAACCCGTTACCACTCCAGAAGCGATTCAGAGAGGTCAGGTCCAGATCTTCACATCCGCATTTAATAGTCATTTAAGGGTGCTTCAAAAACAATCTCCCAAACTTATCTGTACTTAAATTAAACATATTTGGGGGAGCTGACTGTAAATTAACTGACTAGATTTGGCCAATTCTAAACATTCGCAACGGTGTTGGCTGGAGATCCTCGATAAGAGGGAACAAGGCCAACAGCCGATGTTTTCCCTGGAGGGAGGTCTCGGCCAAATTTCTGTCTAAGGAACACCATTGTAAGAACCAGAACCGTTTGAGTTTATTATTATTTCAGTGGCTGTAATTTCGGTTAATCTGGTTTCGGGTAACAAGCAGGTTTTTTGGATGTACGAAAAATGAAGTTTAGGGTAAAAAAATAATATTCAGGTCTGCTGAGGTATCAAGATGTAACGTACAGTGTGGCGGTAAATTTGGCAGTGACAGAAGGTTACGTATTTAAGAACATTTGAACTTTTTTGTTTAGTGTCATATTTTTGTAACCACCACACTTGCCATCATTACAAAGGATGGAATGACAGGGTTAAAAACTGCGAATTCCGATTTTATTGGGACGTCATCCTAAATTATGTATTTCAATATATACAATACTAATATTATGGCTAGCTACGAATTTTTTTTCCTTCTTAGCTGATAAAGTCAGTTTTTTTCAAAATTCAATTACACATACATACAAAATGTGTTATGTAGTTCTTCTTACATAGTCACGTCAGTAATTTGGATAGGTCATAAAAACAACGAAAATAAATATTTTTTGACAGTGGGAATAATAATAAATAGTGATGCTTTGTATTTGCTATTTCCTTTTTTTCTAATCTTATAATGGAAATATATCTGATTTAGAGTTAAATTTGATTGAAGTTGTTAATTAATTAAAGTTTTAGTAGCAGTCAATTTTGATATACCACGCATATTTAAAAATATGAATAAATTATGCTAATAATAATTGGTGGTTGATGAATGTATAAATTGAAATGAATTAGATCACAGATTTTTAATTACATTGCTTTTGATTTCAAGGTGATCGTTTTTCTTTTATATTTGAATTAGAAAAAGAGTTTTGTTTTAAATCTATATACATAAAAACGACTTTTATGTATTTTGACATAAATTATTTTAATATCCATAATTTTGTTTAAGTTAAAATTGTTAAAGTTCAAAAGTATTTAGTATCTATTATTTAAAAGTAGGTCCATATGTAATTTATTTTGTTTTACCCAATTTGCTTTGTGGCAATGAAAAGTAAAGAGAGGGAGAATTAGAAAAACAAAAACTTCAATAGCTTTAGAAAATGTTATTTGGTTTGGAAAAGTTATATGGAGAATTTCATTTCACTTTAACCTGTGAACTTCGACTTCTTGTTTCATGGTGTATTTCACTCCTGCCGCTAGATGGCGGCTCAGCTTTCAACCGTACGGATAAGGAAAGCTCAGCTTCTAAAATTTTATATAACAAATTGATTAGAAATAATAAATTTGAATAATAGGAAAACAGTCTCTTTATGGTTAATGAACTTTCGATAGTTGTTTGAAGGCGTTTTGTGAAATGTATTCGTAATAATTCATTGAGGAAAGCTGTTTTCCTTCAGATAAGGAATGGCATCCGAAAGGAATGTGGAATAAGTCTATTCCCCCATCTTTCCTTTATTACGTTGAGGAATTTAATTTCCGAATCATACATTTCCCATTTTCCAACTGTCCAATTAACATTCATACGGTATGTGAAACATATCTTTCGGAAATAAGTCACAGGATTTTTCCTAAGCAGAAGTTAGACGGTATAAGTTAAAGTAAATAAACTTTGTCGAAGTAGTCAGCAAAAGCATTAAAAAAATCAGTTGGGAAATTACAACTGTTTGTCCGCGCTAATGATGTTCCAGTTTAGAGAAGAATTTCTTTTCTATTTTACTAAGTATGTCTTTATTATTGTTTCATCCAAATATTGGATTTAGGGTTTCTACGTTTGTGCTTTAATGCATACTTCTGGTAAATTAACAGATTTTAATTTTCTAGATTCTTTTTTCGTAAGGTCGGCGGGGTGGTGAAACCTATCGTTGTTCATTTCTCATAATTTTCATCTAGGTATCCTCGTTGGTGTAGTGTATCAGAATCGTTCGATTTTTGCCATCTATCCAAAAAAAGTAACGTGAGACAGCCAACCACTGGAGATGGTGACAAGCCGAATCGCGTCTGTGGACCCAAAATGTTTGGAAACGGCAAACAGCTTCTCGATACTAGCAGGCTTATAGATTTTAGCTAGTTCTTTCTAGAGAATCGGTTCTCATCTTAACCCACTAATTTGTTGAATGACAGGACTCACAACGCTTCCTTAACCTAAACTGGAAAGCTATTTTGATTTTTCCCTCGAAAACCGTTCTTTCAGTGATTTTTGTTGCGAGCCAAGAATAAACTAAGTATGTTTTGAAACCTTGGATTGAATTTGAGAGTGATTTTTTTTGTTAAAATTTTTGATTGAAGGGACGTCAGGAACTTATTGTACTATTTTCGTAAAACGAGACTGGGGAAAAAGAACCCTACTGACACACGGAGGCATGCAAGGACGTGGTACCATTTCTATTGTGTCACCTGAGGCATCTTCTTTTCTCAAAAACTCAAAAAAATGTATGAGAAAAACAAAAACTTTCTTGTCAGAGAATAAAAACTGAGAAGGAAATTGTTGTAGAAACTTTTGCACTTGACTGGTATAAACACTCATAGAAATGTGTTAGCTTATTACAGTTTTATTTGAATTTTTTTGTTTGTTTATGCGAATTTTATGGGGGTTAATAAGATCCTTGAGTGGTATATTATCTTTTTTACATTATTTTTAACGTAAAATCAAATATGAACAGTTCATGATAACAGTTCAGAAGCTGGAGGTCCTGTTGAGATGAAATAAAAAAGCCGGCGTCAGCCTTATGCAACCCCGCAGGACCGAACTGTTGTGCTGGCTTACGCGGTTACAGATTGAAGGATGAATTCTTGCCTTTTTGTCCATTTACATTGCATCAATTAATGAATTAAGTTTTGGTTCTCTCCCTCTCTCTATCTCTCTCTCTCACTCTCACTCTTAATTATGTAAAAACGAATTAGTTACTGGTGGGATATTTTACAGTAATGATTGTTAACAACGTGTGTGGTGATTAGTGACCGTTAATCGATAATTATGACCTTTCTGAAATAATTTAGGTGATAAATTACTAACCTCATTTATTTACAAGCAAATTTTTTTTAAAACGTAAAATCAAATATGAGCAGTTCATGATCGATGCAGTAGCTAGAGATCCTGTTTATAAAACATAAAATAAATAAGCCGGCGTCAGCCTTATGCATCCCTGCAGCACCGAATTGTTGTGCCGGCTTACGCGGTTACAGATTGAAGGATGAATTCTTGCCTTTTTATCCATTTACATTGCATCCATTGCACTGATTAATTAAGTTTTGGCTCTCTAACTCTCTCTCCCTCTCTCACTCTCTCTCTCTCTCTCTCTCACTCTCTCTCTTAATTATGTAAAAACGAATTAGTTACTGGTGGGATGTTTTACAGTAATGATTGTTAACAACGAATTATGATGAGATTGAGTGAAATGTCATTAGTTATGCAAAAGCCTTGAGCCACTCTTCTAAAGGAATATTGCAAGAAATTTAAAAAAGTAATGTTTTCGACTACTATTTCCCAACTTGCTCATTGTTTGTTAATGACATCTTAACTGTTCACGTTACAGATTGAAACGAATCTTCAAAATATTCTTATGAAGCAGATAATACGTTGTGACAAAACCATGAAGTTAGTCACAATACTTATTTCTTTAATTTAAGTATAAATGTAATAGCGGTATATTTTTCAATGGAGCACTTACAACAGCTAGGCTTACTCTATTATGGCCTTTTTGAAATAATTTAGGTGATAAATTACTAACCTCATTTATTTTCAAGCCAAATTTGTTTTTTAAACGTAAAATCAAATATGAGCAGTTCATGATAGATGCAGTAGCTAGAGATCCTGTTTATTAAAGATAAAATAAAGAAGCCGGCGTCAGCCTTATGCAACCACGCAGGACCGAACTGTTGTGCTGGCTTACGCGGTTACAGATTGAAGGATGAATTCCTGCCTTTTACCATTTACATTGCATCTATAGAACTTATTAATTAAATTTTGGCGCTCTCTCTCTCTCTCTCTCTCTCCCCCTCCCCCCTCTCTCTCTCTCCCTCTCTCTCTCTCTCTCTCTCTCTCTCTCACACTCACACACACACACACACACACACATTTGATAATTCTCACGTTCAGTGTAAGTGAATGTACAATAAAACCATCTATCAATGAATCAATTAATCAGTCGGACGCGTTTTTTCAACTTCAGTCTGATTTTTTATTTAAATTTTTCTATATTTACTTCCTCTTTCATTAATTAATCTAAACTTATCCAATTGGGTTTAAACCAGTTAATCATCACTGGATCCACTATTCTCGCCTGTCGGGAATAGTTCATTCATTTTTCCAACAATATTGTCCCAGTTATCCAATTAAAGTTATCGGGGGGGTCGGAAACAGATATTCGGTCTACTTTTGGTATAATGAACCGAAATTTAACTGTAAACAGCAACCCATTGTGTACTAAGTTCAGACGGAGGAGGTTCTAAAAAAACGTACGTCACGGAAAGTTCTTTCTTCTCCGGATTTCGCCGGTTACCATCCGATATTGTGCCATATCCGACATTCCCAACACACTTGTTCCCGAGATGACAAAGCTCTAATTGTTGGGAAAGTGTATCTTTCCTTTCTGGAATCCCTGTAGCAACGCCAGAGCCATAGACTCGATCCAACTGGGTCACTATGATCCGATTTGCAACGGAAAACCGTAACATGTGGACCGCGTCTTATCTTGTATCTTCTCTTCTCACTTTCTTTGTATAATTGAAATTTAAAGCTGAAACTCTACACCCGTTTGAACGTCACATAGCATAAGACTGGTAGAACGTCGTTATATGAAAATAATTAATCCTTATATTCCCTTTTTAATAATGTGCTAATCTAATTAAATTTAACTTCCGTCTTCATAAAACGAATTAGTTACTGGTGGGTTGTTTTACAGTAATGATTGTTAGCAACGAATCATGATGAGATTGATTGAAATGTCATTAATTATGTAAAAGTCGAATTAAAGTCTTACTTTGTAAACAAAAAGTGAAGAAAGTTTCATTCTTGTGATGCGATTTTTTTAATGTCTGATAATTCCAATAATTATGTGATAGTGAGTTTACATCCCTCAAACGCAGGGAGAATAAGCGGACCAGGATTGACAGGTTGGTGACGAAACATCAACATTTTGACCAAAATGCCATAATCATAAAGTCTAATGAAAGGAGCAATAAATCAGGTCAATACATTTATTTTTAACATACCTGAAATTCCAGTTTCATTTTACGCTTTTTAATGCTCTAAAGATTTAGAAAATATCATTTGCCACACCGCTTAACAGGTTCTTGAATATTAACATTTCAACATGTATTTTCTCTTCATTAGTTTTAATATAATTAATCACATTTAACTTTCATGATTTATTGTTAATCGTTTATCTCGATTTTTAAATTTAATTATCTGTCTGACTTGCAATACAAGTTAAATATCTATTCCGTACAACTTTCACTATTAGCCCGAGTTTTTGTAGTCTTTTCAAATAATACTGAAGAAGTTAAAAATTCTTGAGTTCTAACCCCGGCAACCCCGCTTACTCACAATAAGGAGACGAAGTTCACAAATGACATATAAGGAATGAATTAATAAGCAAGTTCTATCGCAATTAGAGAAGAACAAAATGTAGGATTTCATGATTTAATTGTCATTAAAATCATATTTTACATATTATTCCCCTTCTCTTTCATTGGTTGGTCCTTAAGGGCTTGTACCGACGCTTTTCTCCATATTTCCAAACCGAAAAGTGGTTTCTCAGGGCACGATTCTTGACCCAGTGCTTGTTTCCATATTTCTTAATGTCCAAATCCCTTCTTATGGGTAAATCGGTAAACCCCAGAGAGAATAAGTTCCTTCTATATTTTTAAACTAAAGAAAAAAAAAATCATCTGAACATTATCTTTTACATCTTGTTGATGATGTCATTTGTTGACAACTTCAGAACTTACCGAGTAAGCCTCGAAATTGATTTTTATCGCAAATATAATATTGTCGTTCTTTACAAGGTAATATTACAAAAGTACGAATTTGTAATAACATGACATTGAATGTATTCACGGAAGACGAGGGGATTCCTTGATATGTACTGAAAAATTTAAACTAACAGAAAATTTAAATTTTTTGTATCTTGTTAATTTATATTTATCTTATTATTTATACGCGTATAATCTGGTTCACACTACAGAAAACAATGCCTATGAAACGTTTACTGGGATTGAAAGTAGTATAGTGAAATTCGATGAAGCTGTTTGTTATTGAACTTAATGTAGGGTAGTTTTTATTGTATGCATTTAATTCAATTTTTTAAAGTATGTTTTTAATTAATATTTGCATATAATATTTCCTTCAAACATAGTTTCTTATGCAAATTCTGCAATGAGAAATGAACAACGGACCCGGAAACCGGTTGTACTTCACGAACTTCTCAGGGTTGTGAATCGAGCTTCTATTCGCGTAAAGGAACGAACGATCTACTTTCTTGATCTCTAACGATCTGTTTTTCCTTTCTGTTTTACTCGCCTCGCTATGCGGGCACTGTCGATGGAATGAAAAAAAAGGCAAGTAATAGTATTTCCGAAAACCCTGTTATTAGATGAGATGAGATGGTCTGGTTACTACGGGCAATACCTCGCTTCCCAATTGTTTTGCCATTGCCCTTTAAAGATGAAGCCGTTGAAATAAAATGCTATGTCGAATTCTTCCACGAACTCTAAATCGAGGGCAAAACAGGCACTAAATTTGCCATTTCCATTAAAAAGAGAAAGCTACGCTGTACTCGTATGTTTAAACTTAAAGGAACCCTTTAGATGCCTTGCAATGGTTTTCTTTTTCTTTTTCCACTTTCACGTAAGGTCAGAAAAACGTCTGCAGAAGGGTGAACGGATAAAGTTGTAAAACCGATTCGACCGAGGAAATCCATGCTAACTTTCACGAGTATACATATAACAAGAGAAGAAAGCTAGGCTCCTTTTTCCTTTTATTTCTTTTTTATAATGTTTTTTCAGTAATGTTTATCTTGTTATACGTCTGTCATGGTGATATACGACCAACTAGTTAAATTAACAGAAAAAATTCACATTAGCTACCAGTAAATTTCCTTCTCACTTTTATTTGATGTTGTACAATTTGTACAACATTTCATTGACATAAAAAAGAATTTGACTGTATTGCACATCACCCTTTACTTCACAAAAAAGCTTACAGTAATTTGATTTGTGATATTTATGAGAGGCAACAATTGTGATCTAAAAACTATTTATGCTCTTGCGAAACGGAATCTGTATATCAATTTTGTTTAAAAACCCTACCGATCATTCTATACCAGCTTTCTAAAATGTAAGACGTCCAATTAACAGTTATTCCCATTATTCACTATGTAAGATTTGAGATCTTTAAATAAATAACGATTTAACGACGTCGATTAAACAAAATATAACATAGCGGAACATGTTACGCTTTAAGAACTCTTTACATCAACATTAGAAACAATTAGCCATTAAGAGCGTGTAGAATCTCATAAGAAATAATTTATTCCATCTTAAATGAAAGTGGTAAATTAACCCCTCTGGGCTGGCCAGTGCGTGATCCCGACTCCTTCATCTCTCGGAGTGCTACACTTTCCCCTTTTGATTTTCAACCAATCGTAAATCGCCTTTGTACGTTTCTTGCCTTTAAATAAAATAAAATGAAAATCCAATCCACGTTTCTTTGAAAGCGTAAATTTTTCAAATGGAATCTCAACTTTTGGAACGGGTATGAGACTATGTACACACTCTACAGGAAAATTGTAACGAGCAGAAAGTTGTGCTATGCAGAATCAGATTAAAAACGCACATGCACATTCCATCATACATCCATTTTGGAAAAGCATTGGCTTATTTCTAAAAATAATTGTAGAGAACTGAATCTACAAAATTCTAAGAAGATGCATTTTCGCCCACGAAAAACTTTAGTACGTGTGTAGTAATGAAATTTATTTACATCTTCTAATAAAATTAGAACGGAAAAACTAAATTAAATTAGCAAGTCTGAGATTGTTGAAAGAAGTACATCTTTTTTTTTTTTTTTTTTTTTTTTTTTTTTTTTTTTTTTTTTTTTTNTGTTAGTTTAACTATACCCTTTTTCGGCAATTGTTTTAGTATTTCTCCAGTGATAAGGTCATATCCTGGAGTCTTTTTAGCAGGTAAATTTTTAATTTCTCGTGCTACTTCTTTAGGTGAAACTAGCTTTATATTTTCATCTTGTGGCGTAGTTGTTACTTCATGTAAGTTGCTATTGATGATTTCATTTGGTTTGAAGATTTCAGCAAGATAGCTAGCAAACAATTCGGCTTTTTCTTTGCTATCTCTCGCCCAAGTACCATGCTCTTTCTGTAATGGAGGAATTTGGGCAATTGGTCTTTTAATTTTTTTTATGGCCTTCCACAGTGAGTAGTCAGTGGCTTCGCCTGGAGTTAGGTTTTCTAGATAATTTGTGATTGAGTCGTCATGTAGTTTTTTAAGCTTTCGTTTAAGTTTTTGAGCCATATTGTTAAGAATGTTTTTGTCTGCAGGTCTCTTGATTGTTGCCATCTAAAGAAGTACATCTGTGCAATTTTTTTTTTATTATTTATTTATTTTTTTTTTAAGCAAGCCTCGTTTTAATATCAATAGTTCTAACTTATAAACATTTATTATAAATTGTCCACAATTATTTATCCAAAGCATCCAAAACAGAAATGTCTTGAGGCTGTTGAGGTTTTCATTTAATTTTAGAGAAATTAATCTTAGAAAAGTCTAAAAACTATTTTTTTCGTGATTCACCGTAGTAAACTGTTGTATGGTTGACATATTTTACCATAATTTATCATATAGCGCAGCCAATTTTTATGGCAATCGTCCGTTACGATCGTATTTGACAACATTTTTAACAACTAAATTTAAAAAGAGTTTTTTTTTACAAATATCAATGCCATTTAAAATAATAAAATTTATCCACTTAATTTAGCCTCGAAAGCCTCAACAAACGAAAAATGTACTGTGATTGGTCAAACAATGGTGTCTTATTATTAATCATATTTTTAACAAGGAAAGTAGCCTTACAAAAATCTTTGAAAAATCCTTTTTCAATTCAACATCAATTGTAACCTTTGCACACTAGGAAACTATTAATGGAATTTAGAATAAATTGTAATAAAGTTTAGTTGAAACCTCTGCCCTATTGCTATTTTTCAGTCTTTTCGAGTTGAAATTAATGCAGAAAATAACTTAATAACATATAAAAAACGTGCAAAATCGTTAACTGTTATGAATAACAATGGAATTAATTTCCATCTTATAAATAATCAACGTACTGTTCCATGGAATAAGAATAATATGCAGGTGAATGGTTCAAACCTGCTTTATAGTTAGTCTTTTTGACTAAATTTATCCAGAAAATTATATAAAAACATTTCTTCATGGTACGGTGGAGGTGTTAACCTCAACTGCTATAATTTTTTAGAAAATATGTTATAACGTATGAAGTTACTTTTCTTCGGCAGAAAAAACATACATTTTGAATGGTGAAATAGAATTTGAGTTGTACAAATCCTGCAATAATTTTTTGTAAAAATGGATCTAGACAATTTTAAAAAAATCCTAGTCCATAACTATAAAAAATACATAACAACAGTATGGACAGTAAATCTTCTGCTTGCTCCACTCAGCAGTCAACATTGTATTGTTATCCCCAACTTGCCTTATTGATAGTTTTGATTATTTTGGAGAAAATGCACCTAGAAAAAACACGAAAAAATTAATAGAATTTATTAAATAATAAAAAAACCTTGGATGGGTTGAATATGCAATGTCATGTCAAGTTACTTGTCCTAGTACTGACTAGGTACTGACGAGCATTATGTTATAATAGGTTGGTAAATCAATCTAGGACATTATAGATAAACAGTTATCCAAATTCGCCATAGCAAACTGTCGAATCCTAGGATTAGAATAGTTGAGGAGGCTTAGTGTTTTTGCAACACCCATCAGGTATGTTCACTTTATGTGGGTTATAGCACATACTTTATTAGCATGTCTGTTATATTGAGCTTTTGATTAATTTGGCCGTTGAAACGACCAATCTACAGGTTTATCATTCCTCACACTCCATTAAGAAATCGCACACCTAAAGAGACTAGGTCATCTGCCACTCCGAATATTTTCATATGCCTATTGGACCGGCGATTTCCAGTTAACAGGCCAAAAATCACTCACTCCATCATTCATCATTTCTATAAAATCGTGTTTCCCCCGGTTTGTTGTAACAGGTCTGTTGTAAGTTCAGGCGAGACTTTCTTGATGAAGTCTTTTGCCTTGCTCTGCAATGGGGTATTGAGGTAAGAGTCTTAACATGTTCCCTAAGGCAATTGCTTTTTTTTTAGTAGCTGTTTGTTTGAAATTTTATAGGAGATTTTGGATCTTGGATGGTACGAATTTGCACTATCGTACAATGGTATCGAATCATAATTATCTTATTATTTATCTTAGACAGCGGAAAAACAAACTAAAAAAATGGTTAGATCGAAACAGTGTAATATAGATTTTACAGAATTTTGTATAAAAAATGCGACTCTACAAACGTCCTGACGCTTGTCGAAGATTTACCATCGTGAGCACTTTGGAAAATATCGATCTCATCCTGGTACACCCAAACCAACTGATGTAAGAAATTGCTAAGAGCCAACCAATTCCAAGATTACAAAGGCCATTGAATTGGAAAAGACCTAATTGTACCATACTAAACTCGTATTAACTTAACTAACTTAAAACTAATTAATATTTATGTAAGTATTGTTGAAATAAAAAAGCCAGTGTCACGAGCGGGATTCGAACCCACGACCTTTGACTAAATACGCCGCTGCTCTACCACTTGAGCTGTTGTTGTCCACTCGCACACAAACTTCCCATCTCACCCTACAACCTTTCGATTTTTCCCTCCGTTTTGCCATTTTTCAAATGTCATGATAGCTCATGTGGTTAGAGCAGAGGTGTATTTAGCTGAAGCTCGTGTGTTCGTTTCATTTCAACCTTATATAAAAGGAATAATTAATCGAAAGAAATAATTTGGTCAATCAGACCACTAAACATAATGGATTATTTTTAGTTATTTATTCTATACATGTAAGATGATATGTTGGAATATCAGAGTCAAAATTGATTTTTGAACGACTCCGTGAAATTTCATCCAAATGGATGGTAATGGAACAAAAAAAGGAGCAATTGAGAGGCGAAACAATAGGTTTTTTTTTAAAATAACAGCGGATTAGCACTTATAGAACGGACGTTTCACAAACGGAAGAGATGAAAGTAGCTCTCGTTTGGTGGGGAGGAGGGATTGTAGCTGTGGCAGTGGGACCGAACTTGCAGTGAGTGTTGTGCCGTTGGTGTGATGTAGTCGCCGTTGATTCCCGAAGGATACGATGCTTCGTCGCGCCTGGCCCCCGGTTTACACGGCCCCTCTGCCGCCCCCGGCCCATTACACGGCACCTTTGCCGCCTCCGGACTATTACTACAACAAGGGCCGTGAATATTATTTCCTAGCGCCGCTTTACAGAGACGCTCTACCACCGCCCCCGCCGAGGCCCCTCCGATGTCCGTGCTCTTGCCTCCTACGATCCCGACAGAGGTCCAGGTCTTTGGACACCCTCGCCTCAGATACAGACGAACTCGTATACGACTACCAAAACAAACACCACCCTAGAAATGTTTACCTTCAACAAAAAAGGAGGTCCATGGAAAACCTCTTAGAACCGAAAGCCATCAGAAAATATCGGGTGAGCTTTTTTTTAATTCAAAACTGATATGTAGGACTCATCATCGCGTTATTCTTTTGATTTTTCCCGTGGCAGAGTTTAGACAAACAAACTTTGCATACGAAATGAAATCGTAAATATTATAAATAATTAATTTCGGCCAGTAGCAGCATTCTCAATTGATTTAAGGCGACATAACAAGCCAAGATTCGACGTTAAACATTTTTTCAAATAACAATTCAACAACTTTTTTTTTAAATTTTATAATAGGGAGTGCGATTTCTTCTTGTGGTCTGCGGGATTATGATCATGTAGTTTGGTCGTTTAACGATCCTGGTCTGCCTGCCCACACTGCTGTTGAAGCGCGTCCGACAGACCAAAACAGAGATGACAGTCTGACCAAAATTATCAGAAACGACTAAACTACGGAATAACCATATACATATTATATATTGTGTAATAATTATAAATTAATTTTATAAAGTTAGTGCCGATTTATATTTAACTTGTATGCCTACAATATTTTATAAACACGTCAAGAGATAAAAACATTAATTTTTACACATTCTTGGCACTTTGAAAGTGATCTTTTATCATTATTTATTGCATAAACTTATAAAGTTGTGTTGTTATCCCAGCTTAAAATTGACAGAAATATTTGTCCCATAGGGTATATCAAATTATAAAAAATATATAGCTACGAAGTTTTAACATTAAATTTCCTTTTGAAAAATATATTTAAAAAAATAGAAGAAACTCCAAAGCCAGTGCTTATCATCAAAACAATATGACTTATATTGTTATAGAGTCAACATAAATCATTTTTATTCATACTGTTTACCCAGTGAAATGGGGTGAGGCTTGAGTATAAACGAGTAGATGAAACGGTAGCTTAATCGCCTCCGATCCCCAGGTCCGCCTATCCTCGCTAGTTCTGGCATATCAGACACGCCAGATCTTTCATGGTTGTTTCAGCGAAATGTCACAAAGACAAGCAGAAGTATATTTTCCCTACAGGATCTGTATATACAGTTGTGGGTTTATAGACGGATCAGGTTGATGAAAAATTGACAGACTGCTTTCAAATGATCCCAGTTTTTAGTTTTTCTATTGTCTGAAGCTTGCTTTCTGATGTATATTATTTTATAACATAATATTCCACATTGTAAAGTAAATTTTAAAAAATCATTGCATCTAATAGAATTTTTATGTTATTGTCTGGTCCGCCTAGTCTCGGTATTTTTTGACCCGTCAAGTCTTCATTGGTTGATTTGGCGAAATGTCGAACGCCTGTCATAGACTGATTTTCACTACCGGTGTATAACAGGATTGATGGCGAAAAAAAGCAATAATAGGCGGTCTAGGGTGATCGGCAACGAGGCAACGTACGACTCTAACTTCTGCACTAAATTTATTTTCCTTTCTTTTAAGATTTATTTCAAGAAAAATAGTTTGCCGTATCGATCGTACATGATTGTTCTTAGAGTTTGCTTTTGACAGCATTTTCATATGTTACAATTTAATTTGTAGAGATGGTCTTCCCTAAAATATTTTGTAGTTTAATCAAAATACGACCCTCTGTATAAAGGTCTAAACAATTAAACATTAGCCAAGTTACCATTTTGTCTATCTTTTGTTGCTTGTGGACTGGGAAAGATAAACTAACAGTCAATTGTCATCATACTGTCACGTTTTTACAATTTCCTCCACATTGTTACACGCCAACAAGCGTTGTTCAAAATTTGCCAATTACCAGTTCCACCCAAAGTTCAGGCATGCAGAAACGTTTCACCTACGAATTTTTATCGTCCTCGAAAGTTTACTTAGAGTTAATGTACCGCATATTATCCTGTTTAGTTGAAAACGCCAGGATTCGTCTTGAAGTATAACATTTTAAGTAGACCGTGTGATCATGCACGTCGATTTGAATACCAAATAGATTTTACTAGTTCAATCAATTCTCTCCGGATTTCCGTGTGAATGTTTTTGTCTATAAAGGTTTTCTCTCCAGTAGTTTTTTTTTAATGGTTCAAAAGATAATAACTAAGAAAATCAAGTTATATCCGAAATAATTTCCCAACTCGAATCATGGATGCGTAAAACTATGTTGTACATTTTCTTTTTATAACGAAAAAAATCTTATTATTTCGTGCCATATTTCACTGTCATGCTGTAATGATTATGGTTAACGATGTAGGAGATATTTCCACCTTTGAAAATTGATTGATGATAAACAAGATCCCAGTCAAGAATTTTCAAAGCTCGCTCAAAACCAGCAGTATCTTGTTTCCTTTCTGCTCAGTTGCTACAATTTTTATTACGACCAGCATGTGTCTTTTTGAGTATAAAAGGTTATAGGTCTTTATCGTAGCCGCAACATTTTTTTTATGTGCCGTTTGTTAAGGACCAGTGGGTGTGTATCCAGGTGAAAGACCAAGATTTCCATTTGATTATGTGGAAAGTGAAGCCTCATCGAGAGTGAAAGGGGCCAGAGATAATCGATCACTGCTGAAAGGGTGTAAGTAGTGGTTAACTAGCGAGGCTTTTTCTTGCATTAGAGATTTTTAGATAGACAGGTTCCATTGCTTCTGAAAACACATCTACATGTAAAAGAAATAGTTAATATAAGAATAAAACTAATTGAAGTTTTGTCAGGGCGAAGAACATCAACTATTTAGTTTGTGTGTGTTTTTGTGCATGATTGTTTAATCTATGATGTCTTTTGAAGATATCTCTCGACAGAATGATGAATGCGAGATCCTTTTCCTTTTTTCAATTCGAATTTAATGGCTTTCCACACTCTCCGTGAACGTGGACTCTGGACCACAAAACCGCCAAGCTAGTGTGTAAAGCAGTCATCACCTGACCAGTTTTTGCCCTCACTTCGAGTGGCTTTTTGATGAACGTCCGTCGACGAGCTTTCGTCCTAATTACACCCGTTCCGCAACGAATGTCGAAAGATTAGTATTTCGCCAGTTCCGCCAAAAGGTGAAGCTTTTACTTGCGAAATTATTTGGCTCCGTTTAAGAATTGAGATTTAAATTTGATATGACCAGGGACGACCAGATCACAGATTTGGACCCAACATTTTTTTGGTAATTCTACATTCCAAAATATGGGACACGTATCCGACCTTTCCAGAGAATAGGCCCTAGTTTTGCAAAAAAAAAATTAGAAAGTTGAATTTTCCTTATCAACTATGCGAATATATCATTTTATAGCATTTTTTATGTAGATTGCAACAAGGATATACTAAAAGCCGTCAACGTTCACTATCAGCCAAAATTATTCCAAAAATGAAATATTTTTCAAGTAAACTAGGTCATAAATTTTTTTTATTCGTGAAACTATTTAAAATTTTGTTTGAGCACCTCTAGAGACCACTAAATATAAATTTTTGAATATAAATTTATCGATTTTTTGATGCCTATATAATAATACATATTTTATAAAAGGCTAAAAGTATTGTAAATTCTTACATGTAATTAGAAAGAAGAGAAAGGTAGCTTTTTAACGACGTATATACTATAAAAATATATAAAATATTTCATATATATCATAATTGACCATTATTTCAATTAATTATTCTTTTTATCTAAAGTCTTGATTGAAATGAAAAAGTTAGTGTCACGAGCGGGATTCGAACCCACGACCTTCGGCTCAATACGCCACTGCTCTAACTGCTTGATGTCACGAAAGCTTAAGTGGTCAGAGCAGCTGGATATTGAGCCGAAAATCCTGGGTTCGACTCCCGCTCGTGACACTAACTTTTTCGTTTCAACAAAGACCTTAGTTAAAAAGAATTAAGTAAAATATACTATTATCGTCTCTACCTAATATGGCATATGCACGATATAAGACCATCAAAAATAAATAAATAAAATAAAAATATAAAAACTAACGCTTACTATATATTCGTATTTTCGTGGTGATTTAAGCTCAACTTGAACATTTTAGTCAATAAAAGCTTAACAATCAAGTACTACATAAATAATATCATCATACAAAAGTTCAATTCCAAGCAGCCCTGATTTACTGTTTTTGGGGGATGAACAAACATTTTTCTTGATTCACTAATTTCGTGGTCCGCTTGACCAATTAATATATTACAATTAATTAAGTTTTTTAGTTGAGAAAAAAAAAGTCAATGGCACGAGCGGGATTCGAACCCACGATTTTCGGCTTGATACGCCGCTGCTCTACCACTTGAGCTATCGTGACCTCGATCCACTTGGACACCAACTTCCCATCTCAACCGCACCTTTTGAATTTTCCCTCCTTTTTGCCCCCCTCGCGACACTGACTTTTTATCTCAACTTAAAACCTTAATTAATTGAAAGATATTAATTGGTCAAGCGGACCACGAAAAATAGTGAACTTAATGAATTAAAATGAAGTATAACTTCACTAAAGCTAGAGCTTTAGTAAAGTATACTTCATTTTAAAATCATTAAATTCACTAATTTCGTGGTCCGCTTGACCAATTAATATATTACAAGCGGACCACGAAATTAGTGAATTTAATGATTAAAAATGAAGTATACTTCACTAAAGCTCTCCGTGGCCATTTCATTTGTCGTCGAGAATCCAATCCGATTACACGACATTTGAAAAATGGCAAAAAGGAGGGAAAATTCAAAAGGTGCGGTTGAGATGTGAAGTTGGTGTCCGAGTGGATCGAGGTCACGATAGCTCAAGTGGTAGAGCAGCGGCGTATCAAGTCGAAGATCGTGGGTTCGAATCCCGCTCGTGCCATTGACTTTTTTTCATCTCAACTAAAAACCTTAATTAATTTTTCTGGATATTGATGGGATTTTAAAAAAACGTGTTAACGTTAAATGCATTTATTGTTAATGTGTGTTATAAACCAACTGGGCTTAATTAATTCGCAAAACGTCTAAAGAGAAAGGATATACACTTCATGAATAAGAAAAAGGCTTAAGTAGCCCAACCGCTGATAAATCCCCGACTGCTCTCCACACCAGATCTATCCTACGCCTGTAAAATAAACGTACGAAAAGGACATCCCCGAATGTGCAGGCCGAGCCAATGTTTGACCTTTTCCAGTACTTTCCTCGGCCTCCACTTTCACAGATCGAGCAGGTGTGGAAGAGAGGGTTCGAGAAACGGTACGTGTCACCGCGATTCAGACCGGTCGGACCTATCCGGTTCCAGCAGATACCACTGACCAAGTTACCGTTTCTATCTTGCAAGAAAAAACCAATATCTTTAGAAAAAGTTTTTATACGATCTATTACTTTCTCCTTTTAATATTTTTTATTATTCAAGCATTAATTAACAATTAAAGTGATTGTTGTTACTTTCATGAAGGATGTATCGCATAATCTTCACAAATTATATACGATAATTGGCGTATGAGAGGGAGTAACTGTTAAAACTAATGAAGTTAAACTTAACGTTAATGCCATTTTTCAACAATGTTCATGAAATTTATTCAAAATATAGCTCCTTGGATGATATTTACAAATCGTATATTAGTAATCGGTACTTAGACACAATTATAAAATTTACTGTACGTGAAATTGTGTACCGAAACTGAATAATTAATACCAAGATGGGCCTAGGTCTGGTGAGAGGTAGATGTCCCATAGCAAACTGATTGCTCCGGCTGAACGCGGGCTGTCATGCTGCACCATTCCACCTTTCTTACTCACTGATGGTGTCCCTTTTAATTGGTTCCAAATTTACTCGCTCTGATTGTTGACAGAACGCCTCAGCAGTGATAGTTTGTCCGATTGCGGGAATTCTAATTGGATCACCATGCGACAATTCCACCAAAACTGTGAAGCCTCAAGTCCGTTCTGATTACTTAAATGAATAATTAAATAGCCAGGGAGGTCCGCTTCTTTAAAACGTCAATCAAGCCTCTCCTTTCGTTACACCACTGGTCAATTGTTAAAAGATTTTCCAGTTTAGTCAACTTATGTATTAGTCGAATATATGTATTAGTGTGAATTAAATATGCAGTAGGTTTTTCTTCAAGAACAAAATCCCGTCTTTTTTTAAGTTTTTTTAGTTTTATGAAATCGGGGGCTTCCGCCTCTCCTCTTGGTTTATTGGTTGTCACACATGGAACTAAATATCCTAAATCAAAGGAAATTGGCCCATGGGTTACCCTTTATAGAAGAATCATCATTCTTGTTTACCAAGAATAAAACCTAAATGGAAATCGCATAGTTGTATTGTACATCCAAATTAGAGAGGAAATTAGATTACTTATACATGAATTATTTATGCTTATGAAAAATAAGGATAAGAACAAAAGAAATTTAAAAATGTGAAAGTGACAAAGCTTAAATACTTTGAAATTTAAGGGTTGTAGTAAAGAAAGTTAATTTACATTCAACTCAGTGCCAACATTTTTTCTAATTTATTTATTAATTTTAATTGTGCCAGATCAACATATTTATATCCTATTCTAATTAATTTAATCAAATAAGGTATTAATACAATAGAGCTTGTAAATAATTCAAGCCACTACATTAAGCTATTAAATTTTGTTTTTTTAAATTATACTTAATCTACTTAATTTAATTATATACATATTTATTATTTTTTACATTAAGTTTACGCATGTAAAATTTTATCCATTTATATTAATGAGTGAAAAGAAAGTCAAATGAAGGTTTTTTTTATTTAATTTTTTTAAATGAAATTTGGACGATTTGAGTTTGGGTTTCTTGTTCTCTTTATTACTTGACGATAAAACCGAGCAAATCTATTCAATTCAACTTTTCGAGTATAACAGCGCGCTTTGGTCAACCGCAAGAATGCCATCCTCGCAGGATGACAATGAAAAGGGTCTGGTTTCTCGTCGGACCAGTTCGAACTCGAAACTAAACGTCTTCAGAATATTGACACCGACCGGCCTCGCTTCTTCAAATTATATGTTTCCAACATTCGAGCTGAAGAAAATGTGTCTCAATGTGTGCAATTGACAGAACAACAATCATGCGACCAGGTTATGCAAGTAACTCAGAAAACGGACAAGTCTGGTGTAAATCGGTTCGATTTGTTGCAAAAGAAGGCACCTAAAAATACGATGTCAATGATCATATAATTATGCAGAATAGAGATTTTTGCATAGATAAGATAAGGTGAATACAGTCATGCAAGAATGGGCTCTATATTATTTCTGTAGTGAATTTTAAGCTCTCTCTTAGTTGAAAATCTTATTCTCCGACGACCTCTTTTTTATATAGACAAAACTGTACAATTTATATTATTTTTGTTAAATTCCTTTTTTTGACGTAGCAGACGGTTTCACTTTTATGTAACCATTTTTTCTTTCGTCGTTTATGCTATTTTAGTCAGTCCTTAATAGTCATATTTATACGCTTTAACTAGTAAGCCTTAAAAAAGACAATTTTGAGACATTTTCTAGCGGAAGTTTCAGTTAATCGTCGACACAAATAATACAATAAATGAAAGAATCGAGACGTGAGAGTGAAAGGTGCCTCAGGGGGGCTTAGTCGCTGTACATCATTTCCTACACAAAGAAATTGGATAACTGCTTTCGTTCAATTAAAGTTCAATTTACTTCCTACTGTAAACAACTTCGTTGTTTCTTGCCTCTAGGAACAAAATTGAAAGCATTCTGCTTTCCCTTGGTAATGCCGTGTCATTAACTAATTTTATTTCCTAGGCGGTGAATTTTTTTTTTTAATTTTTTTTTTAACACCGGCGTACAAATTGTCACCTAATATATTTTTAATTTGAGTACGACATCTTATATAATTGTTACGTAAAGCAGTTACAAACATTTATTACATAATTAAATCTCTCAGGGCATGTTGACGTTGTTAAAATTCAGAAATGCTTATATATTATAAACATAATTGTTTACTTGGTGTGATTTTTTAAAATAAATGGACCATTCTGGCTATAAATATGTAAAAACAAGGATTATAATAAAGTTTTATTTATTAGTTTTCAAATATATTACAGGCACGTTTATTATAAATGTCCTGTAGTGATTTAGTTTTTGCATGATATTTTAGATAGATATTTTATTACGTTATAAAAATAGATCATTTTAGTCATGAATTTTGAAATTACTTAGTGATCGCCTCTTGACCTCTCTTTGGTTTTTTCTGTCAGAAGTATTTCTTCAGAACTTCTAAATTTGCTCCCTCCTTTACTTACAAATGTTTGAGATCTCTCACTCTTATGTCCCTCAAGGCAAGATTTTCAGCACGGATTCTGGTCAGAGGCAATTGATCCATTTGGCATAAAATTCCAGATCCCGTTTTATTTACTCTGGCGGTTCCCGAACCTCTAGGACGACTGGTTTACAGCTGCGAAAATGGAGCACCCCGGAGACTCGTACGCTTTTTATCTTGTCTCTTTCGAAAATGGAGCACGAATACGTTTGCCGGATATAATAAACAAGACCATTTCGAGGTTTTCCGCGCCCTGACTTGTATCCCGGACCTGTTTCCCAGGGGTCAACTGTACACCTGTTTTTCCAAAATGACAAAAGCTGTTTTTACATTCTTTCTATTAAAAATAAACCGCCATAAATTTAACAATAATCCTCCGTTCCGGTATTGTTCAATTATCAACATGTTCTCATTGACTTTCCTTGACCAACCCAGTCCAGTCTGTAGCTTGGTCGTTTTTTATCATTTTGTTCCGACTATCCAACTTCTACTGAAATAGTAGGGCAGGTTTTCAATGCTACCATGAATAATTAATGGTCCCACGTTCGAATCCAGCAGCCCTGAATTCGAATTAGACGTACTTACAAATGAGCCTTTTTTCGTTAAAAACACTGGCACCCCGAGGTTTCATATAATCCCGTAGTTAAAATACCCTCGTGAACAAATAAATAAATAAAATATTAAAAAAATGTGTGCAGTTCAGTTATTAAAAAAATTTCGTGCAATCGGTGCTATTATGCTCAAAAATACTGTTTTTCCGCGATAAAATTTGAATCCTCCTTTAGGCCGTGTAGTGGATGTTGGATGTAGACGGCTAATACTCAAGCCAAACAAGTACACAAGATCAAAATTAGAAGTTGTCTGCATATAATGAAACGTCGTCTCGAGACAAATCAGCAGGACAGACATGGCATCACTCCATTAACTTTTAAGATTCTTAAGTCTGTCAGGTGATGAACATGTAGTTTGGTCGTTTTCTGCTGTTTTAGACAGTGTGGTATTCGGTCAGTTCTGATTCTGTAAAATGAGAAGTGGTGCGTCGACTTTGAATTTGCTCTTTCGGTGGCTATGGAGTAGTCGCACGTGAATGCGCGCAGACCAACCAGTGAAGATGCCAAATGCCAAAATGCGTCTTACAAGCCAAGGATTAACAGTTGGACGACCCAAAAAATTTCGGCGACATATAACTTGAATATTTTCAAACCTCTGTTTACATAAAATAAAGACAGATCTAATCAATCTTCCTGTTTTAATATTAAAAAAATAAATTCACTAATTTCGTGGTCCGCTTGACCAATTAAATCATTACAATTAATTAAGGTTTTTAGTTGAGATGAAAAAATGGCAAAAAGGAGGGAAAACTCATAAGGTGGGGTTGATGTCCGAGTGGATCGAGGTCACGATAGCTCAAGTGGTAGAGCAGTGGCGTATCTAGCCGAGGATCGTGGGTTCGAATCCCCCTCGTGCCATTAACTTTTTTCATCTCAACTAAAAACCTTAATTAATTGTAATTAAAAATAATAATTTAATTTAAAAATATTATGGTTTATAGTTTATTTTTCTATGGTTTATTATCAAATCTGACTGAAAGAAATTGAAATAACCAGAACTAAAAATGTTAGGCACAATTTAATTTTACGAATTCCGCCAGTTGTTTCACCTTTTGAAATTAGTTAATGCTTCAAGTACTCGAAGCCTAATTCAAGAAGTCAAAAGCTGTGAAGAGAAATGAGAGGATTGCGACGAGCTACTCATTGCATAACTCATCTAGTTTAATGAAATGTATTAATTTAGTAGTTAAGAGGAGAAAGTTAACCCTCCTTCTGTCTCTGAGAAACAAGAAAAACTTTAATTTTTCTCCTTTATAATTTATAATCAACCGAGTCGAACGCTCAGTAATTGTCTGTAAAAGAGAGAGTGTGCTGGATTTCCTTGGTTTAATTTTTTGTTTACAATATAAGCACTTCGTTACAATGTATATGGTGTGTATGTATGTATGTATGTATATGTATGTCCGTGCGTGCGCGTGTGCGTGTGTTCAATACCCCCGAGAGGGGGGAAATCGAATTTTCCGTTGATATGAAAGTTAGGCGAAGATTTGAAAATTCTCTTCTCCCACTGAAATAATATGAGCAAACCGTTAATCATTTATTTATCAATATAATCTATTTATTTTATTCAAAAGAAAAGTGGTTTCCAGCCTTTCAAAAATCGTTATATAAAGCAGTGGGAAAGTTCTCAAGTGACTGAATCTGAAGATCTTTTAGAGAAAATCCCTTGTAAATGAGTGCAGAGTTTTGTTTAAACATGTGTTGGTTTGAAAAAACAAGTAATTAAATAATTGAATGGAATTACGTTTTTAACTTCAACATCTTCAGACAACCAATATTTGCTTGGAGTTTTGGTTTTAGAATACATTTTCCATACTATCAAATCGACCAGGGAATAAAGAAAATCTTTTATTATCAAAAATAATTGTCCTATAACTAGTTATTTTATTCTTATTATTCATTTTTCGCACAATTTAGTTATAAAGTTTAGTCATTACGTGCCAGATTTTCTAAAAAACGATGAACCAAATTTTTAACTGCTGCTTGTTTGTAATGTTCAGATGCAGGCCATAGAGCTTGGTGTTGAACTTTCGCACATGAAGCGGGATCAGATCAGTTATTTGAGAAAAGGAATGGACTTAATAAGGACGTAGTAAGCAGCTTTGACAATATTTGAATGAGGACTTTTGATGAGAAGGATTGGATGCGCTGGATGTTGGATGACTTGGCAGAACCCCTGAGTTCCAGTCCGTCTTAAAGTGTTGTATAAGATTAGTTGTGTTATGATGGTCAGTCAGTCCTAGAAGTCTTCGTAGTTGTCCCAGTCTTCTGTTAAATTATTGTCTCTTACGTCTTGTGTGGTAGCTTCACGTCAGTCTGCTTTCTAAGTATAGTCCTAACTATCTGACTTGAATGGAAGTTGGTAACTTCTGGATTTTGTACACTGGAAAGCAAGACTTTTTTCAATGTAAACTTACACATGCATTTTTCCTCATTCATTCTTTTCCTATACTTTTTGCAGTCTTTTATAAACTAAGGGGTGCAGGTAATAGGTGTAATAACAGTTAAATCATATTGATAAAAGTTGAAAACTAGTGTTTAAATTACAATTAATTAAGGTTTTTAGTTGAGATAAAAAATTCAATGGCACGAGCGGGATTCGAACCCACGATCTTCGGCTAGATACGCCGCTGCTCTACCACTTGTGCTATCGTGACCTCGATCCACTCGGACACTAACTTCCCATCTCAACCCCACCTTTTGCATTTTCCCTCCTTTTTGCCATTTTTCAAATGTCGTGTAATCGGATTGAATTCTCGACGACAAATGAAATGGCCACGGAGAGCTTTAGTGAAGTATACTTGGAAGTCAAGTGGACCACGAAATTAGTGAATCTAGTGTTTAAAGTTTTGTAGCCATGTCGCTTCTGATCACTTTCGTTTGCTTATCTTAGCTGTTTTTGACTGATAATGGCGGAAGCCGAAAACGCATTAAAACAGCACAGGCAGTCTATAATGACGTGCAATGACCGAAAGGTTCCTCATCTCGCAGAGCGATGGTGTGGTTATTGCTCGAAAGCAGCAATAAATAATAAGCGAAAGTATTTGGAAATGTTTATTTACATTTATTCATGTACATTAAATGCTTTTTTTGTAATATTAGCGACTGCGAAACCTGAGTGGCCAGAAGGCCGAGGAATGGTTCGACCCTATACCAGAAGTTCTGTTCTGCTTTTCTCCAACAGATGTACTTTTCATTAAACTTTCGTACTGCTTTAGTCAGCTGCTCATTTATTTTGGCCAAATCCTTTTTGTTGACTCTTTTCATGTTTAGCATAGTTTTGAGACTGCTAACCTGTTCCTCTATTTTCAACGAGCAGTTCATCACCCAAGCCGCGTTCTGTGACATCATTTTTAGGATGGATTTGAGAAGAGAACTGAACATAGACTTGTCTTCTTCTGACAAAGATGATTCTTCGACTAGTTTTATCGTGAACTTGACTTTATTGACGAACCTCCTGGCCTCGTCTAACTTGACCTCAAGATTGACGTCCTTATAGGCCGGATAAATTATCTTGACATCGTCGTCCCTCACGCTCTGTATCGGGGCGGTCTTCCTCGTCTGCCAGACCACTATGGACCCTGAAGCCATCCTTCTCTCGTACGTGGCATAGAAAGGCCTGTCGGGATATTTTTCTCTGATCGTCTTCAACATATTCTCAAACATCACTGGCATCGGTCTGAGATTCCTGGCGAACATCGTCTCCAGCAAATTGAGGATCGGCTTCAACTTAAACAACACGTTGCTTATTTTCCCATCTAAGTTATCATTTGAATCCGTCATGAGCAATATGAAAAGTGTTTTTAAGTCTACGTACAAGAATTGGCTTACCCATTGATGGTGTCTCATCAACGCCATTGCTCGTTTCAACGCGTTCTGAAGTCCCATGCGGACTATATTCTGGATCGGTTTACCCCCCATTAAATAAAGTATTTCTAGTGATAAATCTGTGGGATTCAAAGTATTTAATTTTTCATTTATTTGGATTGTATTCGTCAGTGTTTTCAACCTCAACATTTTGATATTTAATATATATTTCAAACTGACATTAAATTTTTTGAAAATAACTTATAAATTTAAGTCTTCGGATAACATGTGGACATTCATCCAATATGTATTTTTCAATGCTACATGACAAAATATGCAAATATAATAATAGTTTTTAATGTTTGACAATTGAAACTCTTTTCAATGTATAATGTAATGAAATTTCGTAGTGTAGAAACAAATGTGAAACTTTTCATTTCATTCGCTTTCTTTTAACAGTTAAAATATGATAGAAAATATTTCGACATGTGTTTGGCATGGCAGCATTAAACTTTTTTCTTAAAAAGGTTTTACTAAGTACACTTTTATAATAGGTAATAATTTGTTAATATTTAAGACTGTTATTTATCTGTTATTTTCAACGAAACTATTGTGTGGTATTGTTTATATAGCCCGTTATATTTCGTGGTCCGATTGACCAAATAACTTCTTTCAATTAATTAATTTTATTGGCATTGGTTGAAATGAAAAAGTTAGTGTCACGGGCGGGATTCGAACTCACGACCTTCGGCTCAATACGCCGCTGCTCGAACCACTTGAGCTATCGTGACTTTGATCCGCTCGGACACCAACTTCCCATCTCACCCACCTTTCGAACTTTCCTCCTTTGTGCCATTTTTCAAATGTCGTGAAATCAGGATTCGATTCTCAACGAAAATGAAATGTCCAAGGAGAGCGAGCTTTAGTGAAGATATACTTCGTTTTACTTATAAATCCATTACATTTCGTTGTCCGATTGACCAAATAACTTCTTTCAATTAATTAATATTTATGTAAGGCATTGGTTGAAATGAAAAAGTTAGTGTCACGAGCGAGATTCGAACCCACGACTTTCGGCTAAATAAGTCGCTGCTCTAACCACGTAAGCTATCGTGACTTCGATCCAATGTGTATATAACGTTATATTGTGTGATTTCCTGTATTCTGCGACAGTGGTCATTCTCAACACGACACGCAAGAATGGCACAATTTCACAGAAAACAAACACTTTGAGCCCTGAAGATGATCTCAATAAAGATCGAAACGTTCATACGATAAAGAAAATGTTTTTCTGAAACCTACATCACACCAGACCGCATCTCACGATTTTTTAATAATCTTCGACTAACGGTCACTAATCACCATACACTTTTTATTAAGCCTTCCTGGATACTTAATTAAAAATATAAATAAAAACATAAATAAAAGCGACTCGTTCAAGTACTTAGGTCATTTTTTGTTTTTAGAATTTATTAATCTTTTTTGTAAGGTTTTCCTCCTTTTTGCCATTTTTCAAATGTCGTGAAATCAGGATTCGATTCTCAGCGATAAATGAAATGTCCAAGGAGAGCTTTAGTGAAGATATACTTCGTTTTTCTTATTAAATCCATTATATTTAGTGGTCCGATTGACCAAATTATTTCTTTCAATTAATTAATCTCGTTATGTAAGGTTTTGGTTGAAACGACGATTGTTCTTAGGTTATTACTTTATACAATATTAAGTTTTTACAGGTTAAATGTTATTTGTTAACAAATAAATAACACTAAATAAATAATCTAATTAATAAATACTATTTACATTAAATCGTAACGGTGACTAGATGCATTTTTGTAAAGGATGTTACAATCTTCCTGTTATTTTTATTTTTATTTATAACTAAGTATCCAGCCCTGAGGAAGGCTTAATGAAAGGCCGAAAGCTTGGTAAAAAAAGATACGACTATTTAATTTTGGACCACATTGATCCCAATCATCAATTAGTACTATTTTGTGTTTTAAAAAATTTTTAACGGGAACTTTTTCATTTTTTAACGAATTTTGTCACATGTAACAACTAACTGTACCTGCGAGACAATTCTAATTAGAAGATCAAACAGAAACAGAAATAAAAACAACAAACTTGAAAAGGTGCATGCTCATTTGAATAGACCGACATAGCCACTCCAGTGGAACCGTTCGTCACAATACCCTTCCTCCCGACTGTTTTTCCGAATGTAATAAACATGACAGTATTCATATAACGACTTACGTAACTTTATCATTAATAAAACTATTTTCTCTCTATAAAAAAAAAATCAAGACAGGCCTCTTTCGACCGTTTTCCATTTCTGATTATGCGAATAATGGCCATGTCCATTAAATGGGTAAAGAGTCTGTAGCGCGGGAATTCTAATTTGTGGAAAAAAAAATGGGTGTAATTACGTTGAAGGAGGGAAAAAAGGAGCATTGTGTACCGGACGAGTCGATTGTTTATAATTAGAATTATGCACATGTCCGGGTCGGCGTGTGTATGTGTGTGTTGAGACAATAGTTGCTTTTCACTGTACGGTTGTCTAAAATGATTAGACCTCCATTCCGTTTAGCTTTTACCTTTCTTCTCGTATAATACCAATGATTCTGTTATACATCCAACTGGAGTAGGTCACTACCATTAGCGCTGCTGTGAAAAGGCAAAAAAACCCTGCTGACCCCTGTGGATAAACTAAATAGTTACAAAACGGCTCCTATGTAGGCGGTTATTATTCCACAAGGAAATAGTCTCAAAATTCTTTTCACTCCTAGAGGGTTGTATAAATTTGTTAGGATTATTGCAGAATAAACATAAATTTCCAAGTCCAAAAACAGTGTACAGGCCAATTAATGTGCTGTTAAATAAAAAAATTTCACTAGTTCAGAAAGTACAAACATAAAAATTAATGTCATTTGTGTGGTGTTTAGTGACCGTTAGCGAATGATTATTTGGAGATTGTGAGATGCGGTCTGGTGTGGCGTAGGTTTTAGAAAAACATTTTCTTTATCGTGCCAACGTTTCGATCTTTATTGAGATCATCTTCAGGGCCTGGGATTTATAAACATTGTTTAAATTGATTATGCGAAAATCGTGAAATGCGGTCTGATGTTACGTAGGTTTCAAAAAAACATTTTCTTTATCGTGCCAACGTTTCGATCTGTATTGAGATCATCTTCAGGGCCTGGGATTTACAAACATTGTTTAAATTTAACAAATACATATAGGATGTGGAAAAAGTGAATTTATACAACGCAATTTTTTTTTTTTGCATCTCAAGATTTTCAATTAATCATCGACTAACGGTCATTAATCACCATACATTGTTTAAATTTTACAATTTGTTTTCTGGTAAATGTGTCATTCTTGATTGAATCTAAAATTTCTAGCATTGTATAAATTCATTTTTTTCCACATCCTGTATGTATTTGTAAAATTTAAACATCGTTTATAAACCCCAGGCCCTGAAGATGATCTCAGTAAAGATCGAAACGTTGGCACGATAAAGAAAATGTTTTTCTAAAAACCTACGTCACACCAGACCGCATCTCATGATCTCCAAATAATCATTAATGTCATTGCTAAAATGGGACCTTTTTTCATTTCAATCCTTAAATATTTACTGTCACTCTATTCTTATTAAATTTTTAGACTGGATTTTGTTAACGTAGAAACATCGTAAGAAAGATTTCAAGCATAAATATTATATAATATGACTTAGAATATATTACAGTTATATACATACATTATTACAGTTTTTAAACCATTTTGAAGATGTCTCCCTCAAAATGGCATAGTCCATGTATATTTATTTTTTGTTAATTACTTATGTGTGTATCTTCGGATGGCAATTGTACCATGAGGTTTTCCTTTTTTATGTACTGATGATGGGCCGTAATCCCCCGGATCGCCATATAATAGACAAAATGAATAAAATATTTCAACCACGGAAAACTTGGGGTTTTTCAACCTTTTGGATAAAAACGAAAACGAAAAATTGGATTATCTCGGACTTTTAGATCGTGCACGCGTTTATGTCCAAAGGTGTGAATTTACCCGTGGTGGAGAGAGTGAAAAAGAGAAGGATACGTGTTATCCAACCGCTTCAAAAGTTTTTGAAAGTGCCTTCGGGCATTCCTGTTTTACATGTAATCAACCTTTCTGTCAGAAAAAAAGTCTGTCCTTTAAACAATAATTTGGAGGTTTACTTTCCGTGTGAGTCAGTAGGAGAATGTTTGAAAGGTTCGAATAATTTAAATTGGTCCTTATTAAAATTGGGCCTGTTCGAGAATGCCCTATTCCGACTAGCGAGAATTACATTTTACGAAACATAATTACATGAAACTTAATGCCTTTTTTGTATGTAAATAGTAATGAATAGTAAGTTTGTTTTAATTTGACTAGGCGGAAATTTCCATTTAGAGTTGATATCCGACGAAGCTCGTAGCTAGTTGGTCCGTTTTAAGTACAACCAATATTGTCCACATCGCTCGTGCTTTATGCTAAATCACGAACGAGTCGAAAATTGCTTTTCACCACCCGGTAAAACTGACCGTTCGCGGATTTATACGGGAGCTACGAGTGAAAGTTGAGGAGAAGATGATGGATGAAAGTATCAGTGCTGGATGCCCGTCGTCAGACCGAAATTGAATCTGATCCTGCTAAACAGAGCCTGAAAACGGCGGTTTTACATGTTTTACAAGTGAAACTTCTTCTCTTGGAATGCCAAATTGCCCCGCCTGTTCGACCAATGTGTTTCTGTAAAAACTTGAATCTACTCATGGACTTGCCACGACAGACATCCTTGTCTCCTCACCATGGCATTCACAATAATCATGGATAACTTGTGTTATTTTAATTAAACATTTGTAAAAAGAGGCCTGCAACTTGTACTTTAGGCCTTAGTTGTAGGGGAAAATAAAACTAAATATGAAAAAACTCAAAGGTTTCAATTTAAATCATTTGTAAAATTTTAAATATTCAACATATTATGTTTAATGTAATTTTATCTGTGGTACTTAAAGTTTTTAGCCTTGACTGTAAAAAAAATCTTTGTATTGAATAATATTGTATTTAAACCTGGGCTTCCTTTATATGTAGTTGTAGTAATTTTTTTATAATCTGGTGTATCAGTTAAAAAGAGATGATTTACAAGTTAATCACTTTACGTAACGAGGGATATTCTTATTTTAATTATAATTACAATTTGCTATATTTACTCTATTGTACAATGTTTAGTCCATATTTCAAAGAAAACTATCAATATGGTCTATAATTTTATATAATTTAACAATATTTCAACAGGGGGCGTCGGTGACCGCAACGGTTTAGGCGTTGACACGGCACTCATCATTGTAAGGTAAAGGTCCCGGGTTCGAATCCACCTACAAATGGGTTTTTATTATCAAAAACATCGGGCATCCTGAAGTGTTTATATGACCTCTGCTGTTGCAAACCCTCTTAAAAAAAATTCAATTACGATCGTAAGAAAAAGGTTATCAGTAATAAGTCATTTGCTATATCAGAGGTTGAAAATCATATTGTAGATTACATGCACTGCTTAATTTTATTTTACGTTGCAATGGAATTTATTATTCACAGCTAGTTTTAGCAATTTAGTTGAGAAACTCGTGAACTTAAAGGAAAACACGACGTTAAGTATCCTGTTTAGAGAAATTAGAGACTTTTTATTAGAAAAGTAAGTCTTTTCTAGTAGCGTGTAGCACTGGATCTGATCCTTGACGCTTACCTTCTTTTTTTCACTCTTCGTCTTTTATTCCGATCTGGTTTCTTCAGCTCGCCAATTACCGTACTTTCCACTTTCACTGTCCTTCATCCTATTCTCGAAATCTCCAAATGATCTCCCTTCTGTCTCGTCCAATTGTCGGCGGTATCGAATCGCCGAGAATTGTTTGCAATTCTCGAATTGCCTGGGCGAGTTTCTACTTGTGTACAAATAGGAGGCCGGATGTAAATAATTTCTTTTCGCCGCCTTACGAACTTTCTGATCTCCAAATCGGTCTCAAACTCGCTGTTTTTTCTCCAATTTTTCTATGTCCCGCGATAAAAATTATTTTTGTACGAGTGTTCATCGCCCCAAAGAGGTTCCTTCTAGGGAAAGTCCGATTTCTCACGGACCAGTTTTCCTAAAGAGCTTGTACAGTTGGAACATCACAGGGATACGATAGAGAATACCGTAACACCGTTGGGAGGAGGGTCAAGGCTTAAAAACGTTTTCTATTTATTATTGTTATATAAATTGTATTTATTACATTTTTTTAATGGTGGCCGGAAATCGCTCAAAATTGGATTCAGTCAGGCTTAAACGATAGCATAAGGGGAGCAATTCATCGTCGAAAAATTGGATACTGTCCAGTATTTGTGGAATATATGCCGCTATAACTTGAAAAAATAATATAATATTAACGGACACCCGTGGGCGAGATCCGGAAGAAACGGAACTCTACATTAGCCAAATTTATTTCATACTCCGTACTTTCTCGATAGAGGGGCGAAAGCTGGACTGACGTGATCTACATAAGATTTTCATCCCAGTCGTCTCATTACCCTGAAATCGTGCGAATAGCCATTCAATTGTCCATTCAAACCATTTAATTAAGTCACTCATAAATTAAAAACCTATGCCAAGCAGGCCTGTAATTATGTTTACAATTAAATATCACAAAACGATAAGCATGTGAAATATATGTTTATTTGTTTATTTTACCTGCAATATATCGTTTTCAACCCTCTAACATGCCATGAATAGGAATGCCTAGAATACCAAAATCCATTGTTATGCTTTGCAATTCTATGTTCTATGGCTGTTAGTTAAGAACACAAAATTCTCTAGCTCATGACAGACCAAAGATGCAAGGGAGACAGAACAGGAAATCGGAAAGACCCAGTTTTTTCATCCTTTTGCAGACCTCAACAAGAAATCGCACAATAACGTTTAAAACTGCATACATCATTGTGATATGTGGTAGTCATGGTGACACATCGCTAGATATGCTCATGACATCTCAATTTTTGAGATTTTATGGTTGGGAACTGTACATTGACCATCTATTGACCCTGAAAGGGCATATTCTTATGGAGACAATCCTGTGACTACCATTTTTCTCTTTAGCTTATATTCATTTCATAATGGTCTTTCACCCTTGATCAAATTTTGCAATATTGAGTAAAACACAATTGAAATGTCATTTTGGATACAGTTTTGTCAAGTTATATTTTCATGCATTTTCCTCAAGTTGTTAAAAAATTAACTTCATACTTCTAAGCAGCTAAATATTGATAGTTTTTTGTTTTGATTTACCTATTCTCTCCAACCTACACCCAACAGTTTTTACTGTTAAAAAAAATAAAAATCCGTTTAAATTTGATATGAAGTTGTGCACAATAAATGATAAAGTAAAGGACATTTATCAAGCAGGTTGCAAAGAATACTATCTTTCAGAAGATGAGCATTGGGAAAACACCGTTACAGATGCCGTGATTTATCAGTCGGGCTTTCAATTGAGAGAATTATTTGTATTCCCTAATAAACTATCTTTCGCTATAATCAAGGACAAACATATAAAAATGTGGGTTTAGATTGATGGGAAAAATATTTCTCACACGAACAACGACATGTTGGTTTCTCAAGAACCAAATCAAAAAGTTAACATTTTGTACAAATATCAAATTTGCATTTAATTTTTCAATTTTCATAATATCCTTAGTGCAAGTTTTAAACATATACAATTTTTAAGAATTATATTTAAAAGTCTGAAAATAATCTCACCTTCAGTAAGAAGTGTCGATAATACACAAATTATATACCTTTCAACTTGAAAAAATTGTGAATATCACATAACTTTCTTGACTTTATTTTTAAATAATAGCTAATAGTTTTTAATGTGAGCCCAGAGACCTTCATTAAAGTTACATTGAACCTTAACCAGAAATCCCTGGAATAATGATTTACATGAAACACTTTGACTTTATGCAAGAATAATTAACTATTTGGCAATTTCCTCTATAAATGATTTTCTGTTACAGGCTGGAAGGCAACAACCGGAACCGAACGACAACAGGCCGAGATTTGTTGCAGTAACCACACTCGAAGATGTACAAGCCGTCAGATGTGCGGAATTCCACCCTCACGGGAACGTCTACGCTGTCGGGTCAAACTCGAAAACACTACGCATATGTGCCTATCCAAAACTTTCCGACCTCAGGTAAAAAGATTATTTATCAGTTATATCTTTGTAATATATGCGAACAATGTGTGAACTTTTTCCTTTTGGGTTTTCTTCAGAGAGGATCACACGACATACCAACCGACAGTTTTGTTCAAAAGGACCAGACACCACAAAGGGTCCATTTACTGTATGGCTTGGACACCAATTGGCGATCTCATGGCTACGGGGAGCAACGATAAAACTGTTAAATTGATGAGGTTTAATTCAGACACTTCAAATTTGGAAGGTAAAAATTTGTCAATCTAAGTTACGTGTAATACTCTCACCTACAAACCTAATGTTAATTAGTATAACCTAATGTTTCAGTGGTTCTATATTAGATAATATTTATGACATAAAATTCTTTCAATAGGATCATGAGCCCTATTTAATGTTTATGTTTCATTCATTTTATACGTGTAAAAAAAATTTAAGATCACGTTTAATATTCAAATGCAGTGTTTAGAGCGAAAGCAGCATGTCTTCCTGGACAAAGAAACAGTTGATCACTTTTTGAAGTTACTACTCAATTTTGCAAGTATTTTATGTTATTTGGTAGAAATTGTGTTATACCGAAACCCCGAAAATTTATTGGGGATTTTTTTATAGTATAATAACTAGTTAAAATAATTTTTAAGCTTTATTTACTAAAAAGATTATTGTTTATAAATATGTAACAAAGTGTTTAATTTTAGTAAGATTAGGGATGGTAATTAGGTTCACTTAATTGATACAAGTGGAGGGATAGCAAGTTCATTCGATTGAAGTTTGTTATATGTATGTATTGTGTATGTCTATCTGTATTTTTATTATTGTTTTAAGTAAATAATTAATAAATTTTATTGTGAATGCGATAAAGTTGATTAAATGTCATTAATGTTAAGTTAAATTTGTTTTTGGTTACATATTTTGCTCATTTGTAATTGTTTCAGGTCAAGAAATTGAATTGACGATGCACGATGGCACTGTGCGTGATGTCTGCTTCTTAGAAGACGCATCAAACAAATCGTCCCTTTTGATCAGCGGAGGAGCTGGAGACTGCAAGATTTATGTTACGGACTGTGCCACAGGACAGGCATACCAAGCACTCAGCGGACATGCTGGCCATGTCCTTTCGTTGTACAACTGGGGCGGAGCCATGTTTGTAAGTGGATCTCAAGACAGGACTGTTCGATTTTGGGATTTAAGAACAAGAGGCTGTGTCAATGTTGTTACTCCTGTCACTTCACCACAATCCAGGGTTAGTATCATTACTGAATTGTTATTAATTCTAATTGTTTATGTTGTTTTATTTTTACTAAACAAATTAACATTTAGAAAATAATTATCAACATTCAATGTTGTGCTGTATGTTTAGCAAGGAAATGCTGTAGCAGCTGTTTGTGTGGATCCATCAGGACGTCTTCTAGTTTCTGGACATGAAGATTCAGCATGTGTCCTGTATGACATAAGAGGAGGAAGGAGCCTCCAATGCTTCAAACCGCATACTTCAGATGTCAGGTCTATCAGGTTCTCCCCCAGTGCCTATTATCTGCTTACAGCCGGTTATGACAACAAGCTAGTCCTCACTGATCTTCAAGGTATGTCAGGAAATTGTTACTTATTTAATTTTCAATCTTTGAAATTAGATTTAGTGTAATATAGAAAATAATGGCTTTAATTTAATTTCTTATTTAATTTGTTTTTTGTTTTTTCTTGCAGGTGATCTAACCACATCTTTGCCAAGTGTTGTCGTTGCTCAGCACTCCGATAAAGTAATATCTGGGAGGTGGCATCCAACCGAGTTTTCATTCTTAAGCACCAGCGCAGACAAGACAGCAACTCTTTGGGCGCTTCCGCCACTATAACAGGGCATCGACCTGTTTGTTGTTTTATTATTATTGTTGTTTTTCAATGACACCTAACACTGTATTATAACTAACTATAATATGTATATAATGTATAATTTAGGTGGTTCAATTTTAATCTGTAACTACAGTACCGATTTTTGACAAACAAACAAAAAGTGGCGTGTGAAAATTTTGTTGGTACAAATGTTTTTTTGCCACCAGAAACTGGTGCAGTAATTAAATATAGTGATCGACTGAAATATAAAAAAAATATATATATAAAAAATTTAGCTTCTGAAATGTTGCCAAAATCTGTATATTTTATAGTAAATATATATATAAAGACAATTAATACATAATTTTAAAAAAGTATGCTTTTTGTAATATATTTGAACTTTACAGTTTATGTATCTGTTTTTTCTTACTAGTCGGGGTAACATTTTCTGCAATGTTTATTGTTTTTGTTATTTATGTTTCTACATATTTTTTTTTTTTAAATAACTAAATTGTGCCTGTATCTTTCATCGCATTTTAATATTTTAGGTCAATTTTTAAATTGACGTTTAAATTGATATTGAACTGAAAAATAAATCAGTTGTTTTTGGTACACAAAAATTGAATATTTCCGAAAGAATTGATATCATGTTATGTAATACTTTTTATTATTATTTTTATGTTTTTGAATCTCGTTGAAAATACAACTATTGTATAAAGAGCAATATAATTTAATTTCTGGTGGATTATATTTATACCAATTTATAACACTACTAAATAAATGATACATTTTTCAGATTATTTTGTTAAAGAAAAAAGCTTTTAGATTGTTAACTAACAGAAACAATTTTATTTAAATTTATAGAACGAATTTCCTTATCATCCAGGTTTTGGAATTTAACAAGAAATATAACTTTACACACTAAACAATTGAATTAAAAAGTAAAACTGTTGCGTTATAAAATAAATGCTGTTATTCATTGATAACATTTTATAATCATTAGAATTAATAAAGTGAAAATATTTCATTTTATGTTATTTAACAATTTTCAATGCCAATAAATTTCTTCAATGTTATTGTGTGAATTTAACTTCAAATTCTCCAAATAAACTTAAATTAATAAACTTATGTTTCATTATCCTTTCAATTAGCATTGATTACATGAGTTGGATCTTTTCAGTTTTTTAAAGCTTTTTTTCAGGCAATCTACATCTATGGTTATCCAAATAGCCAGGATTAACCCTGAAATTCTTGATATAGAACTTTTTAAACTCCATTGAGCTCGTACGAATAAAATCTCTCAACTTTCCGTATTGGAGCATCCAACATTCATTGCAGGAGCATCTAATGAAACTTCCTCTATGCTGACAGAAAAATCACTTTACATTTTATTACAGGATGATTAATTGTGTTAGAAGTCTTCATTTGTTTCAATTCACTCCTAACTATTGCAGAAAACTGACACTTTATGATCACAAAAATTATTCAATAATATGGGTTTTAGAAATGATATTAATCATCTTTGTTTATTGAACATTAATAAAATATGCATTAATAAAATTAATTGATTTGTTCAAAACAAACCTCTGGTTTCCACAATTAGGGATAAAAGTAATGTATTTATAGGTATTTGCTATTTCATATATACATATATTGCATTAAAAATTACTATTTGTTCTATTATTGAAAGAAGAAAAAATGTTGATTATATAACACCTTAAATCATGTATTTTTATCTTGCCCCCTTTTAGTGTTTTTTGAATTTTGAGGCTCTTTTTGTATGTATAAGATGTTTTGGTTTTGTTCTTGATTTGGAGTGCCTGGATGGCTCGAATTGTTCAAACTATTTCTTACTGCATGATCAAAAGAGCTTCTTAAATCTTTCAACACCTCGCTTTCTGCAAATGGAATTTACATTGTTATAATTTCCGTGGAAGAGCCTTTTTGTACTTACTTAATTTCATGTAGACCAGAAGTTCTTCAGCTTTAACGTTTTTCCCAGGGAAGGTACAACAATTTGTGTCCGGATTGATTTCACCGAGTGAATCGGTGTGATCCAACATGTTGAAAACAAGAGGTATCTTGAAATTTAAGTTATGATCTCGCATCATGCGCTGAAATAGGATTGTAATACGGGTAATTATCTATTTTGTCCCATTAATCATTCCCATTAATTTTATACAAAATTAGATAAATAACCCCAGTAAAGCATAATTAATTAACATACTATAGTTGAACCACAATATTTTATGTTGTTATTGTTTATTTTAATCTGCCAATCCTCGCTGGGTTTACCTGTCAGACACAGTTTGACATTTCACCATTTTCAGTGTTGGGTCTGGGTCCAATGAGGATAGGCAGACCAAAATGATGAATCCTTAATTACACAAAATTAATATTATTATTAAATTATAACATGCTCCCGAATACCTAGGTTATTTTTATTTTTTTTCACTTATCTTTTATAATTTGGGAATCTCCAACAGCTTGACTCGATAGTAAAAGCTTTCATTAAGTTTAGACTTAAAAGCTCACAAAAATGTTAATTTGTAATACTACCTTTAATTATTCGGAAATTGTGAGATGCGGTCTGGTGACACCACACCGCATCTCACGATTTCCGAATAATCAACAACTAACGGTCACTAATCAACACATATTGCTACCTTTAATATTTCTCGTGAAGGCTGTATGCTATTGTGAGTTTGACCACAATTTCCACAGCACGCCTGGAACAGTTCAATAATAAATTTATATTAATTTATAATAAAGATCAAATATAGTTATCCGACCTCATTTCTGGTGGAGTCTTGCCCATATATAACTTCTATGCCATCTTTCTGCAGTTTTATAAAGGCATTTTGTTAAAAAATTAAATTAATATACTTTTAGATTTACAAATACTAATTGTTACTATCAAAACTATTTTTTCATTGTTAAAAAATTTACTATTACAACTTTTTACTATAATAGTTACAATCAATACCTTTCCTGTGGTTTTACTTGTGCTCACTTTTAACATCATTTCTTTGGTGTCGTCACTTTCATCAAATAAGGAATGCCTGATAAACTCTCGCTTTTTTTTTATTCGTTCCAGAAATCCATCACTGTGTTTTTCTTGTTCCTGATTTTTTCATTTTATATTCAAATATTTACAATTGGTACATTTTAAAACAAACTTTTACTATTGTTTTTACCTTCTCAATCGAACACATATTATTAGGAACATTTTTAGAATTTGATTGTTGATTTACAACATTGTTAGGTATTTCATTCTAACAGTGGAAATTTATTAAAAAATTAATATAAAAACTGATCAAGTTAACTCAAATAAAACATTCCTAACATTATAATTTATAGGTGTAACAGGCTGAGCAAATATTGAATCGTTTTTCTCTCCTTTAAAGGATCCCTGAAAAGTTTTATTTTTAAAAATAGTCGTTAATTGACAAAATGAAAAATTATAATACCCTGGAATTGATAGGCACTGATAGCATGGGTGAAGGATAAGGACATAGGCCAAAATTTATTTCATAAACTTCATCTTTTTCAGCACGCTGCTAAAATAGAATTAATAAATCAATTTAATTAAATATTGTAATGCTGAATATTAATAATACTAGTTGAGATGGGAAGTTGGTGTCCGATTGGATCGAAGTTACGATAGCTCAAGTCGTTAGAGCAGCAGCGTATTTAGCCGAAGGTCATGGGTTCGAATCCCGCTTGTGACACTGACTTTTTTATCTCAATCAATACCTTACATAAAGATTAATTAATTGAAAAAGTTATTTGGTCGATCGGACCACAAACTCTAATGGATTAATAATACTATTGGTGAAAGTGACTATGTATTAATGCATGTGTCAAAAATTCGTCGAATGAATTAAACAAATAAATCCACAATTGTTTAAATATTATTAATTGTGTAATTAATTATTTTATCTTGATTAATGTTAATGTTACATTTTCTTCAGACTACAACTGTGATTGATTGAGTGAGTACGAATGTTAGTGAAAGTGAGTGTTGAGTGTTTGTTGTCATCATAACCCAAATTTCCTTGTTCTAACTGGAAATATTCAATTGATTGTCAGATTTCTAGAATTATGTCCATTTCTGTTTGCTTAAATGTTCAAACATCTACTCTCTTGGCTCTTTACAAGGAATTAGAAGCTTCTCCCATGTTTGATTTCCAGAAGACTAATTTTGACAGTCTTTCATTACGTGAACTAAAATGGACTTTTAAGCTGAGATGTGAAGTTTTGCGTGTAAATTCAGCTGTGTAGAATAGGGGTAACTTTGGTATATGCTCCCTATGCAATTCTCATTACGTCGGGAGTGTGTCTCTCTTTTCGGCAGAGTGCTCGATTTTGGGTGACATTCAACTCTTTACATCTTGGTTGTTTTACTCTTGCAAGAAGTGAGCAATTGCAGTTCTTGAATAGCTCAAATTCTCAGTGCTTAATTCAGTATGCATTAGAGCTACAGATACAAATTGATTCAGAAATTTTATTTTTAAGTTTTATTCTTTCATTGTTATTAAGCTCCTCATTTTTAATACTTGTTTTGCTTATTTATTTTTAATTTTATTTTTTACATATTCTTTTATACCCTATATACTTTCTTCTCTCTCTTTCTTCTCTAAAATGCATATATATTTGTTAACCAATGACCTCTGGCAGATGGATCAGACGATCCATGTCCATAATGCTTTTGTTGTTTTTATACCTTCTTTTCTTTCTTTAAACTTTACCTTATTGTAAGTGCAACATAATAATAATAATAAAAAATACAAAAACAATGAAATAATCTCTGTACCTGACTATGTTTAATGGTGGAATTTATGAAATCATCAGCCTTTTTTTGAGACATACTGGTAGACGCTTGATCATTATAGTCTGAGACAGTTTTTATCTTTAACTAGTAAAAAAAATCACCAATTTAAATAAATACAATATTTAATCCATTATTTTCCATTTGGAGGGAGGGTTGTTGCCAAATTGTGAGTGTACATAAAAAAATTAATAAAATTTATTATTTTACCTTAACAGTGCTGGCTGGCTTTGTCAAATCCGAGTTTTTGTCAACTATACCGGCTGAGCCTTGGACATCTTGATTTAAATCAGTGTTTTCCTAAAAATAATACGTTGACTAATTTTTAAAAAAAAATTTACCACACATAAAAAAAATATTACATAATATTGTAGTAATATCATTTACAAAAAATGTTAACATCTTATCCTTGCTTACCATTGTTAAATCATCAGCCTTTTTGTCCACCATGCGAGCTGAACGTTGAACATCAAGAGCCTCATTGCTTTTTGACTAAAACATTTATTTTTTAAATTTGTTTTTATCGAATTAAGAATAGTTCACGAGTAATAAAATAAAACTCTATCATACATTAATTCTCACTTTTTCTAGTATATTATATAAAGCAAAAACTAATTACACCAAACAATACCTGAGTTTCCATGGTTGACCCTTTTAAATCATCATCAGCCTTTTGATTTTCTATACTGGAAGAGCTTTCATCATTCTGAGATGAGTCAGATGACTAAAACATTTTTTTTAAAATCAAAAACAGGCATTTATATACCAATTAGCAGTTCTATGACATTACAGTATAAATAAAAAGTCAAACCACTACTCAATCCTAGGCAAAAATATTCATATTCTGATCAATTGGTACAAGTTTCAAAGGAAATTCAAATAATTTTTTATGGTAAAAAAAGTTCCAGTAAGGACTAAGATCAAGATCATAATTATAACAAAGGCAACAATTTATGACTTTCTCCTGATTGTTTTTGGCAAGTCCAAATTTGAAATTCTCCCTCTCTAAATTTACTTAAGCATTATTGAATCCAAAACAAGTTTTGATATAAAAACTCAAAATTATTTATTTTATTAGAATTACTAATATAAAATAATCAAATTTTCAAGTGGTTTTATTTTAATTGTAAATTATAAAGCGCTAAGTTGAAAAAGCTAATCTTAATACTGTACAACAGATATAAAAAACATAAATCTTTAACCTGACTATCCTTGCTAATTGCTATTAAAGCTGAACTGGTAGAGCATGAGTCTGTGTCTGACTAAAAACAAAAATAAATACAGGCACTAAAAACAGTACTAACTTCATTATTATAATAAACAAGCAAAAATAAAATAATTAATAAAAATGACAATTGTTTTTATTTTGACCTTGAATTTAAAAATTGTCTTATAGCAACATTTAATGATTTCCACCGTATGAAAAACACAAAACATATCTTATACCTGAGTACTTTTTCTGATTGTCCCTTTTAAATCATCATCAGCCTTTTTATCATCTCCACTAGAAGTGCTTTGATTATCATGAACTGAGTCAGCTTCCGACTGAAACATTTTGTCGTTCTAAATTTGATTTTATGTTAATACATTCATTGAACAATATATATTTAGCAATGAAAATCTGGGCTCAGTTTAACGCTGGGTTTAAAAATTGCCTTATTTTATTTATTTGTACCTTTGTAACCCTGCTGGTTGTCCTTATTAAATCATCATCAACCTTTTTATCTCCTTCACTGGTTGAGCTTTGATCATCACAATCTGAATCTGCTTCCGACTGAAACATTTTGTTGAATAAAAAAGTGCCCTAACCCAAATTCAAACCTTAATTTTACAATGTTATTATCATTAAAAAATATGACTACTTAATTTTAATTACTTTACCTGTCTATCTTTGCTGGTTGTTCTATTTAATTGATGAGCCTTTTTATCACTTGTGCTGGCATAGCTTTGATCATCCCGATCTGAGTAGCTTTTCGACTGAAATAATTGATTTTAAAAACGAAAACAGTTTTGGTATTATTGAAATTTTATTAATTTTCTCCCATTGTAAAAATGGAGAACAAAACAAATAAAACAAGATATTGAAAAATCAAACCACCAAACAATTTTTGTACCTCCTGAGTATCCTTGCTGGTAATAACTTTTAAATTATCAGCCTTTTGGTCAACCGTCCTGGTAGAGCATTGGTCTTCATGATCTAGGCCAGTTTTCGACTGAAACATTTTGTCAACTCAAAAAGAACTACCGATATAAAACACTAAAATATTTTTTCTTACTATAATGATTAAAATAAAATAATGAATGTGGATGTAGAAATTGTCTGACAGAATTTTTATCCTTTTATTACCTGATTATCTTTACTAGTTATTCGTTTCAAACTAACATCAGCCTTTTGGTCATCAGTGCTGTTAGAGCCTCTATCTTCACAAAATGAGTTAGTTTTCGACTAAAACATATTTATTAAACCAAAAACCCTGAATGTTAAGTTCAATATACGATCAAACACATTTATTAAAAATTATAATTTTTTTCTACTCCTACAGCTCCACCCATTGCATACTTTTAACTTAATAACTAAGTCATTGTAACAATTCATGTAATAGAGTAACATTGTTGGTTGTACTTGCATTATTTATTTTGTCGTTTTTGCTTATAAAAACCTCAGTAAGATGATCATCCTGTTTTAATAAATATTACAATGGTTAGATTGACTGAATTAATACAGAAAATAAAAAATCCTCATGCCTGAATATCCTTCCTGAATTGCTCGATTACATCAACACCAGCTTTGGTAGAGCTTGGACCCAAATCTAGCAACTAAAATATTTAAATTTTTAAAAAAGTTGCTTACAAAAAAAAATTTAATAGCTTATTGCATTACAATATTTATACAAAATAATCAATTTAAAATAGCTTGTAATTTGACAATCATGATGTTCCTTGAGAGATAGAGGTCAATCCTGAACACTGGGTTCCCTGTTCTGATTTTAGAGGAAATAGGAAAGTTTTGCTATTTATAGTACTTTTTAGACACCTAGTTTTGTTGTGTAAATTGAGACTGAATGTATTTATTAGCATGAATGTGAGAACCCTAGAGAGGGTGATTCTTGAAGCCTACTGGTGATTAGTGATAGTCTCATCAGGTCGGTACTCGTGCGTATGTATGTACATTTGTGTGCAGATTTAAGCTTATATAAATCAATAATCAGAAATTTTACAATTATCATGGACTGAATTTTTTGTTTTTGTACCTGTTGAGTACCATTGTAGATTTGCTTTTTTATATCAGTATCCTTGCCCTTGTATACAACACAGGTAGATGCTTGATCAACATGATCCAACTTAGTTTTTGGCTAAAATATAAAAATGAATCAAATACAGGCTTTTTAAATTACCCTCGATTGCAATTTATTCTAACTGTAGTAATTATACAATAATGATTTAAATAAATTAAATAATGAACTTCTTTTTGGTTTGATTTTACTCCTAAATTGAAAAGCTGTCTTTCCATTACGTTTTTATATTAGTCTTTATTAAGTCAACTGAATATAATAATTTTTTATTAAAATTTCAACAATTAATTTATTCCACAGACTTTGTAGAGATATTAAAGCAGGAACTTGTTTTATATGCAAAATATTTATTAATTTCAAAGCATCTAAATAATTAAAAATTAAAAAATATGTTTATTATAAAATGTAATAATAAATATTTTGATGTTTTTGATTGTAGGATATAAAAAATTAGAAGAAAGTTATGAATTTGGAACTCATTTGCTTTTTATATGTGGAATCTCTGATGGTCACATTGTCTGATTAACCAATCATTTTTCATATGATGTAAAAATTTAATATACATGAATTTTAAAGTGTTCATTATTGTTATTCGCGTTGAAGAGAGTAAGTTTTGTTATTTTGGGGATATTCTGAGAGAAAGATGCTTTTTACCTTGATGCTACTTTCCATGGTGGTAATTTGAGTTGTAGCTGTTTCCCTGCATGTAATACATGCTATTGTATCAGCATGTTCAGAAGGTGATGTCCATTTCCTTTAACATGCCTCCCCAAAACAATCATGAGAAGGAAATGTGAACAGTTTCGGTTAATGTTGCCGTGTCATTAGTTATTTTTACATGTAGCCACTTGAAATTTTACTTGTAGCAAGCACATGCCTCAGATGTTTTGAATAAATTTTTTGTAAATTTTGTTTTGAGATCTTTTTTGCCGTTCAGCTTTACTTTACTGTAACAATTTGAGAGCAATGGGATTCATTAAAAAAAAAAAAAAGTTACTGATAATGTGAGATGAGGGTAGTGATGAACCTGTAGCTTGATCATCTACTATTAGATCTCCGGTTATGGCAAAAATGTCTAAAATATCTGAAGACCAAACCAGTTAAAAAATAGGCTAGTTAAACATAATTCAATGTTTTAACTTTCCTAGCATCAAGGATGTGGCATATTGTGAAGCATTTTGGTGAGGTCTGTGTTGGTTTGTATGTCAAAACAATAAATGACTAAATGACAAAATAGCACAGTCTGCCTACTAGATATAGCAAAATGATAGACAAAATCCGCTATAATAGGCAGAATGTATTGACAAGAAAACAATTTTATGCCTTTTATGTTAGTATTTCAATTCCATAAGTGTCAATATTTCAATGTTGGATTCAATTTTTGATTTGACAATAATAGTTTTTATAGTTATGTTCTGTCAGAAAATAAATTTCTTAAAATTTCTCATTGCCTTGCTGTAAGTTGACCAACTTGCAAACCTCTCAATTTAATTTTTTGATGATCAACTAAATTGTATTTTTAACAATCCACTTCTTATAATATACAAAAATGAAAATATAAACAAAGATGCACCAGCCATATCGGCAGCATTATGGCAAGTAATTCCTGTCAATTATGATAAACTACCTGTTGGGTATAGCAGGTGAATTATGATGATGGTAGAGTCTAAAGTTTTGTTATGATCTAAATCTCCTTTTTTTTCATTAGCACTGTGAAACAATTTAGTTCAACATTTTGAATACATTGGAATCGTGGAAATTCACAATCTCATAGACAAAATTAACTGGAATCAAAGTCCTGCCATCAGTCTCATCTTTACTCTACTAGTAAATCTAAGAAATCACTTTGATTTGACTGTTTTATTTTATTTTTATTTTAGTTTTCCTTTAATGGTTATTTAACTCACAATGAAATGATTAGCTTTAAAACAACTGTTAGAAAAATTGAACGAATCACGTTGCCAACCTAAAAACAATAACAAATTGTAAAGTGAAAAAAATAAAATAAAATAAAAGATTTGTTAGAAAATCTTACCAACAATATACATGGATAAATAGGTCCTATTTGAACAATTCATAAAATATATCTTTAGTCATCATCCTCCAGGATTTTTTCCCATATCCCTCCATCAAGCTTATCCGAGTGATGGGTTTTATGAATAGACTTCTTTCCGGTCTCAATGAACATTTTGGATTTATGTCTTGAAACTTTGGGACTTGAATTCACATGTTTCCAAATTTGGTTGTACAGGTCATCCACTTTACACTGGTAACGTTTTATTCTTTCTAATTCAGATATTTCTCCGAGGAATTCACTTGACTTTTTTGGTTTAGATTTTACAGAGGATATCTTACTTTTCTTGTCTTGGCAGTATGATGATACCGGCATAGATAGCAACTTTACACTACAACTTGTTTTGTGTTCCAAATTTTTCTTTTTCTTATGATGATTATGTTTTTTATTTTGACTGTGAGGTTGCTCCTCGCTCACTTCAACATTATCATCAGAACTTTGTTTGCAGACAATTTCAATGTCAGTATTATATTCTTGAGCACTCTTATTGATTGTGGGTTCTGCCTGAAGATGTTCATCATCAACAGGTTTTTTGCTGTTTCCTGTTCTATTTTTACATTCATATTTAGGGCAGTTTACATTTAGACGTTTATCTGTTAGATTTAAACTCTCCATTCTTTGTTTTAATTGTTCAATGCTAAATTTACAATAGCTTTTTCCTTTGTCTGGTACATTGAAATCATCATCGCAATCATCATCAGTATAATTTCTGGTGAAATAATCATTTATTTGTCCCCTGCTTAATTCTTTGACCACACATTTCTTTTCATTGATTACCTTTGAATTTGCCATGTTTTTAATAAATGCCTTCTTAGAACGTTTCACAAGTAATGCGTACATTCTTTTTTTTAATTGTTCAATGTTATTTGTAAAAATATATTTTTCACATTTGTCTGGTACTTTTGAATCATCATTCCAATCATTGTCCGTACTAATTTTATTGGAATGATCATTAGTATTTACTTGTTCCTTGCTTAATTCTTTGACCACACACTCATTTTTCTTCTTCTTGGAATGTTTTGCAAGCAACATGTTTCTTCTTTGTTTTAATTGTTCAATTTTATTTTGACAAAAGCCTCTTCCTTTGTCTGATACTTTAAAATCATAATCACAATCATTGTCAATTCTGGTAAAATAATCGTCAGCATTTAATTCCTCACTGCTCAGTTCTGTAAGGAAACACTCACTTATTTTGTTCTCCTTTGAATTTATAATATTTTCATTAGATGAATTCTTGGAACTATGGACATTCATTTCATTTTTCACATTCATTCTTTGTTTTATTTGTTCAATTTTATTTGTACAAATATATTGTTTCTGTTTGTCTGGTACATTTAAATCATTGACTTTATCAACTCTTGTATATGAACAATCTTCAGTATTTAATTGATCATTGCTTAGTTCCTTTGAAATTACAATCTCTTCATAAAATGATTTCTTGGAACCACTAACAATCAATACATTCGTTCCTTTTTCTATTGGTTCAGTATTGTTTTCGCAGCTTATTTTTTGTAATTTTTGTTCAATAACTTCTTTCTTGGAACTATTTACTGACAATGAATTCGTTCTTTGTTTCAGTTGTTTTATGTACATTTCAGAAATATCTTTTCCTTGGTTTGACACTTGTAAATCCATGTTCTTATCCTCTTGCATTCGGATCCTGGAAGAATCTTGAGTATCTTCTTGATTCCTTTTTAATGTTTTGTCTACACACTTATTTTCATTGTCCTTCTTAACATTTTCTTTGGATGTTTTTTCAACTTTATCAACAATAAGTGTGCTATTTTTGACAGTTTTCGTTATGTCCATTGAGTTGGCTTGGTTTCTGTTTCTATCGGTGTCTTCATTTTTAAAGCATTCAAAAAATTTAAATTCTGATATATCATTTTTATGGGCAAAGGTTACCTCATCTGTCTTAATTTCTTTGCTACTTTCTTCAAAATTAACTTCACTTAATAATTTCCCCTTGTTTGGGAACATATCTTGAGATTTTGAAATCAAATCACACTCGTACATTGTGGTACACAAGCACATATTTGACTTTTCGTTTATACCAACTGAACAACAAATTGATTTAGGAATTTTCTGTTTCTTCATTATCCCACTGTGTGAAAGCACCTTTAAAAATAATTCAGACAATATTTCACAATACAATATGACAATAAATAATTAAATTGCTTCTAAATAATCACCATTGGTTTAATCTCATTGTTTGTCGCATTGTTGCTTTTACAGACATTGCAAGTGCACACCTTAGGCGTACTTACTTCTTTCTATAAAACAAAAAAATATTAAATTATGAAGCATATTAAGTGATGAAATCATAGCTTGATTGCCAGACATTTTTTGGCTTTTCCACCTATCAGACCAGTCAAAATGCCAAAATGTACTTGAAAGTCCAAACTAGCAAAAATAGACAGGATTATGTTACAAATATTTGCAGGGTTGTTCTTTCCAATATCCTGGCCTGTCTAACATTGCTGTGTTGTGTTTTTGCCTGTCAAATTCAGCATTTCGCCAGCATTGCAATTGTCATGCTGGTATATTTAAAAAAGGCACAACTGACAACTAAAGATGGTGAAATGCACAAATGCAAAAAATAAACATGTTCTCTTCCTCGCACAAAACTTACCAATACCTGAATTGTTACACAATTCTTGACATTGTTTTCGCTTTCAAGAATTCCAATTTTGTTTGAGTCCCGAGGCTGATCATTTTTTACCTAAAAAAAGTTATTTATCAAGCACAATGTTTCATTCACAAACCTGTTTATTGCTTACCACTAAAGAACGATCAAGACAAATTGACTGCATTGGTGAATCATAGTTTGTAATGTTACTTTTTACAACTTCATTATTCTGAAAATATGAGTAACAATTAATTTTTTGCATTTTTTTAATGTTAAGACAACAATAATTGTAGGACCATTCATGCTGTGTTCTGTACGCAAATTTATGTTATTATATGGATTTTTAAAAACATACCTTGCTACTCGGCAGATCAGAATAACAACCTTGGTTGTTGGTTTGACACATGCTCTTTTGAGTTGAAATCCTAACATTCTGAAAGGTGTAACGTACATTGAAACAATTTGCAAAGCTCAGTTTAAAGTAAATAAATAAGTATAGAACCTTATTGTCCATGTTTGTCGAGTTAGTTCGGTTCGAGCATTTGCTTTCAAAAGAAACTTTTTCAGGCTGAAACAAAATAAATTTATATACTTATAAAATTAGGAATGACAATCAATTAGTTTATTTAATTGTTATAATTTTCTTTCAATTGTGCTTAAACTTTGTTAAATAAGTGTGATGATTTAATTGATTATCCCATCAAGTAAGAACTGCATACATCATTATTAATCAGTTCTTATGAAGGCTCTTTCAATTTTTTAAACCAAGACAAATACAATGTTGCATTTTTGATGATGAGGAGAGAATAGAAATAGATCAGTCTAGTAAATAACTTTGGATAAATTAGCCTTATATTAATGATAGAAAGGAGACCCCATGATTGTCCACTGCAAATATTTTTTTTTTTTTTTTTGTGAAACTGATGAAAAGTGGATTTTATATTTACTGCAATAGGACAGGCTTAAATAAAATTATTTTGGCCACTGTCTGTTATTTGTTTAATACAATTGAATAAAATGAATACGTGATCTTCTTGAGCAAAAACATTAAAAATAACTTTTTTAAAACTGTTTTATTCGAAAGGAAGCAGGGCTGCTTCGAAATATACATAAACTTTAAAAAGACAACTGGTTGTAACTGTTCTTAACAAAAAAGTAACCTGCAAGATTCAAAATAATTTTGAATTGTGCAAAACTTCAAATCATATTAGAGCACTTTTAAGTATGTATAGTAAGTATTAAGTTCTGATAAGCTGAAATGTGATATTTAAAATTACTAATATTTTATTTTATTTCTTTTTAAAATTTTATAACTGATTAAAATTTAAAATCTTCTTTGTATTAAGCACGTAATGACCCAAAGCGCTCGAAAATGCTAGAGTGTATTATCTAATTTAAAATAATATGATCAACTAAATCAATTCAATCACAAGAAAAATATATTTATTCTCAAACTGTAAAGTACATATATGTTTATTTTTTAATAGTACAAATATTTGGTTTATGTATAACAATGAAACTCTACAATGTACACAAATAATCAAAAATCTTATAATTAAAAAAACTGTATCCCATAATATACATGCATAACAGCAACATTTATGCTGAGTTCTTTTATGTTCTAATCTGAAATATTGACAATTTTACTTTTATTGAATTATCAACCATAAACATAATCAATTTTACCACACTCGTCATCAGATGAGTCACTCAGGTCTTCACTTGAACAGTCTTGTTGAAAAGTCGATTTAGGCTTTGATTTTGTCTTGTCCTCGAAACAAAAACATTCAATTTCAATTTAAAATTGTAAAATTGCTATATTAAATGGCATTAACTCAAATCACCTTTGTTTTGCAGACACAGGAGTAAAAATTATAATCACTTTCCCTTTCTTTACAGACACAAGAATATAAGTTGGTATTCTCTGATTCACACTCCTTCGTTTTTAGATCCTTGAAAATCATAGACATAAGCATAAATTGTTTTAACCAATAATAAATTAATGTTAAACTTTTGCTAATCTGTACTAGATACATTCATAAAAGTTTCCTGATTGCTTCTCACTGAATAAAAACGCAAAGCCATGAATATATTCATTACAGTTAACTTTTGTAATTGTAATAATAACAATTCATATTTACATATTTAAAAATCAACTAACCAATTTGTTTTCAATATCCATCTTTTTATTGTCGGTACTATCCATCTTGTCTTCAAGACTGAATTTCTGGTGCAAACAACAATCACAAAAATTCAATTTTTTTAATTGTTCAATTACAATATTATATATAAATATTTGTGATTAACTTACCCCAAATGCATTAGTACAGTTAATAGAAGAATCTGAAGAAGATTCATCTTCACTATCCATAAACAATTTCTACAACAGAAATCTTTTAAAAGCTTATTAAAATAAAATTAAAATTATTTAACCACACCTAAATGTTGATTACCTACCTACATAATATATATGTATATTTTATATACCTTATATTTTCCCCCCTGGCCAATATTAATGAGAAAACAACAAATAATCTTAACACTTCTTGAAAGAGATGTACGTATATTTATGTATATTTAAATTTAAAACCATCGTAGTAACTGTCTAAGGAAATTTACTTTATTTTGTTTAATTTTAACTATTAACTACAAATAGACTATTATATCATTTGGCAATTGTAGAAGGCAACATAGGCTTGTCAACTGTTAAATTAAAATACAATTGCACCCCCCAAAGTACAAAGTATTGTGTAAAGTATTATAACCTGTTTTGGAGATACAGATATCTTTCTGTGCTTTTTGTTGAATACTGGAATATCCTGTAGGCCGAATGTACGATTTGGTAAATTGTCATTGAGTTTGTTACCATTTATAAAGGCTTTGAGCTGAGCCGGGATCTCAATGGACTCACTGACCAACGGCTTTCCGGTTGTTGCCTCTTCGACCGAAGAATAGATAAAATTTTTGACCATCGTGGTCACACAAACACAATTATTCGGTCCACCTGAAATATTTTTTCTTTAATTTAAAATTCAAATATATATTTGTATATTTTATTTTCTTTATTTAACTATTAATGGTTACATAATTTAGTAGATGTTTTAGAATTTATGTTAATAACAAAGTCTATACATTTTTTATGAAATTTTATATATTGGTCTATTTGGTGATACGCTCATAGCTTGAGAGCTAGAATATGTAGACCTGGATGGTTGGAGACAATAAAAAAGACTTTCATTTGGATATATATATTAAAGGACAACTGTCACTGAAGCTAAAAATACAAACTGATTGTTATTGCACAAAATCACAATCAGTCTGTTAAAGGATGAAGTAATTTTACCAATGATTATATTTTTTAAAAACTCAACATATACACACATGTTAAAAAGAAAATCAAACTCACAAAACTTCCTTGACACTGTGCAATTTGCAGATTTTGTTGTTTTTTGGCATATTTGTGTCGCCAGTGGAATGTGTGTTGTTAAGAATGTTGTATTTCCCAACTCCTCGCAATTCTTTCTGAATTGGCTGAGCTCAAACATTTTGTGTAGTTCTGTTGTGAAGCTTGTGAAATTGTGTTTTTGTATGAATAAATGCCTGTACCATCTGATGCTCTTAACACAATTTAATACATAAGAAATGAAGAATAAACAATTTTTTCTTTTTTATATATTTATTTCAATAGTACAAAAAAATAACCATGCATAAACTTTTAACAGTTTCTTAAAATATTCCATAAATCTGCTGTTAGTTCTTGGGCAAAGTAATTCACCACCATACCCCTACAAACATATTTTTTTAAAGCGATTTTATGCTTAAAAAATGTATGTTTATAATCATAAAACACTTACGTCATTGATGTACATAAACTGCAAAAAGTGGTGCATTTATCCTCATCCTTTATTTCAATCTCTGGATGTTTCAGCTCTTTATCAGGATCTGAAACAACTTTGCTACCATTCATGAGAAATCAAAATAACATAACTTACTTACCAGATATGCTATGATTAGTGCCTTCTGCCTGAGTTTTTTGTGTTTTTTTGCACTTCACTCTTGAGGAAATCCCCACCCCAATTTCCGAGGCACCGTTGGCACAGTTGGTACAGGACGAGACCATTTTTTAAAGTAACAACAATTACTTTCAAACAACAAAGCAACTAAAAAAGTTTTAACAAGTGCTCCCCTCCCTATTAACACAAAGATTAATAACAAACAATTGGTGTTTTTTTAGCACATGTTTAAATTAACAATTTGAAAAATAGATCAAGTAAAAGTAGGCGTTTTATTACAGTATTAGTAACTGATGATTTCACTATTCACTTAACAGCAAAAACAACAAATCAAAATATTTTGACATTTATGATTCAATATGTATTTCATAACATATATCTTTACCTTACAGTGATGAGTATGCCTTCACCATTACTACCACTGACGCCTCCAATATTTTAATTAGTTGTAATTTAGTTTTAAAAAACATGGTCTACTCTTATAGTAAGCCTTGAATGAAGTTACAAATTTATGCCAACAATTCGCCAAGCTTTCGCGACATATAGTCGCATCATCAGGGGAGCACTGCTGCTGAATTATATGTTAAATATTTGAAAAAGATGACTATTTTTATCCATTTCACAGAACATTTGGACCATTGTGTGCTTTTTGAATAGATTCTTCGGTCATAGTTGTGTTTTTTTTATGCTAATGGACTAGTTCTTTTGGAGTAAAGTTGATTGGGTGAAATTCAAAATAAAATAGTCGGCCTCTGTTGAGGTCCTCTGTCTATGAACAAAAAGTAAAAAAAATTTCTTTTTTTTCTGCTCGTAGACAGAGAGACCTCGACAGAGACCGACTATCTTATTTTAAATTTCTATAAATTAAATTTTAAATTTATATATTTGATCCTTACCAAATTTTGTTGTCTATCCTCGCTGAGTTGGCCTTCAGCTTGTCTGTGTGTTTATGCCAAAACACATCTGAGAGACTAACCCAGTGGGGATAGTAGGCAAATTAATATGATCATGATGATAATGACCAAATTACAAAAATAAATTTGACAATATAGTTTTAAAATTAGAAGTTCATCAAAAACCACAGGAGGAAATCTCATAACTTTTACATAGCATTAATTTCTACTTAAATCTAACACAGAAGCGAACATTATTTCATACAGATACTAATAAAAATAATCAAAACTATTTCTTAGCAAATGGAAAAAAAAGTGTAAATAAAAGTGTAAGTGTAGTTTTATTTTGAGACAATAAAGTGTTAACTGTGTTCACAAGAAGACGCAATTTTTTGACGTTCTTTTAAAATAAAAAGCCAAAGCACTCCTGAAAACTTGGAAACTTATTAATTTCTATGCCCAACCTGAAATGTAAATAATACTTATAAATATGATATCATTAATGCAACATTTATAAAATGAAAGAACTTTTCAAAATTTTTGTGGATCTCATCAAGCTCCTCTTGGCTGCAGACTACTGCAATTCTTGAAACATTAAAATCAAACATTTGAGGTATGATCTTTTTGGCAATGCTTTTCAAATCGTCTATTGTGACATTATGAATCTTCTCTATTAAAATACTGAAAAGTAAAAGTTAATTAAACACCATTTAAGATGCATTTACCCGAGTAAATATTTTAAACACACTTAATGTTTGTTTCTTGTTTATTATTGCAGTAAAAATCAATAATTAAATCTTGCAGTGCTTCATCAATATTGCTTGCAGACTTAAAAAGTTTCATTATAGAAGAATTTTTAACTTCGTTCAAAATTTCAATATCCCATGTTGCTTCGTCCGTAGCACATTCTCCCTTAAATAATATTAAAAGAGAAAAATACATTTTAGCAACTATGATATGACTTTTTTATGTTTTTTGTTCAAGAAACTAGGATATATATACTTAATTTTTACAAATAATAACATTACAGTAAGCTTAATTATAAAATGGATTTATTTTTACAGATGTTAACATTATAGTAAAGCTTAATTATAAAATGAACTTACAAATATTTCTTTAGAATAAGTAAATGCTTCGATTAGATTGTATGCTTTGTAAATTGTATAATACAACTTCCTTTGATATGGCCTTATTAAAACACTGCAAAAGTAAGCGAGATTTTTGGCTCGAATTTCCTTGAAGAGCTTTCCCTGGTTTATTTATTGACGGTGTAATGTAATGACACTTTTTCTTTTGCTCGATTCACATACCTCAAATCTTGTTATATAATCCATGCAAACCATCAGTGGTGCCAAGTCATCTGAGTCTATAACGCACGGAGAGCATAGGCAAAAATAGCAAGCATCACATGCACCCACGATACATGAGTTATGTGGGTTTTCCAGAATATATTCATGCTCACAAGCAATATTTAACCTAGGCAATTTATTGTATTTATTCTACTAAAATTTTAATTTTTGTTTCTTGGAACAGAAATTACGGTTTACAAGTTCTTTCCTTAGGGAAAAAATCAGCCCAGAAACAAGCTGGGTTTGGATACCAAGCACTAAGAACGTCCAAATTGACAGCCATAAATATTCTCACATTTTTAGGATTTATTAATTGTTCTTTCATTATATTCAATTCGTTCAAAACATCCTGACTACACTCTTCCAAATTCTGTTTATTTCTTTTCAAAAAATCTTCTTGCAAACATACATTGATGTTAAAATGATTGTTTGCTGTAAAATATGTTTAATTGAAATTTAAACAATAAAGCGATTTGTAGCCTGACCGTCTGTGGTCATCTTGATTTGAACTTGGCTGACAGACAAAATAGTAAAACACTGAAACACGTCTGACAGAAAAAAACTAAAGAGACAAACCATGATCACCAGAAATGATCAAGCCACAGGTTCAACACCTTGCAGACCTTAACGAAACATTTCATAATTTTATCAATCACTTACCATTGTTATAGATAATTCCCTTCATTACTTGAAAAACCATCGCGTTTCCATCTTGTTTGAACTCAAGTGCCTCATCTAGAAGACTGTCATTTATTTTGGTAACATCTTCTTCCGTAAAATTTGCATTGAAAAGAATATCTTTCAGCTCCCTTATAGCCTTGACATAATTAGGAATAGCTACCTGAAATCATGTAATTCTTTCAATTTTTTCCCAAGATTAAAACCCTTTACATTACCTTCATCCTAATGCAAATAATATTGGATGGCAATGAACAAGTGAATTTTGTAGCAGGTTTAATGCCTATTCCTTGTGTTAAATATACGAGATCATCTTCCCGGTTTATTGAAACTAATTCCATCGACATTACAGAATCATTTTGATGAAATGAACTCTTGACTAAGCTTTCAATAAAAAGAGTTGTATGAAATTGAAATTGAGGGTTCAATTTTGTAGTATCAATCAGTGTAAAAATCTATTTAAAAAAGAACAATGTTATTGTTGTTTAAAACTGAAAGTTGTTTTTGAAAAGTTCTATTGTTAGAAGCTTAACTAATAAAATAATAAACAAACTAATTACTTTCTGCATTGTGTTAAAGAAATACACTAACAAACGCAAGATTAAAGTTAATACATACATTAACAAAGTAGCTAGAATATGAGTCAATAACATGGATATTCCATGGTACAATTCCAAATCGGAATTTACTTTCCCTTGCATTTTGATCATTGTGACTCACGACTGTATGTGATTGGAAATGCATACAAATTGGATTTGGCAATATTTTTAAAACATCTTTTAAAATGAATTTCTATAAAAAGAAGAACAACAAAATTGATATTTAATGAATCATTACAAATACACAAAAGAACGTACATTTTTATACATTCTTAAACATTTATAGAACGATGTCAAACTTTCTAAACTATCGAAATTTAACTTGCTACTGTCACCGATTATTTCTTTAAACTCATCTTTTTTGTTCTCGGATGGAATAGCTTTTACAGAAATGCAATTATTGCTAAGGAAGCTGTTCTTCAGCATGTTCATCCAAAATTCTTGAGGCTTTTGTTCTAAATATTCCACTTCGTATAAATAGTTCATTCTTTCTTGAAACTAATATACAATTAATGGTTTGAAAGGAACAAATTTAACATAATCAATGTTAAATTTACTTGTTTGTCTCTGTGACAGTAAATCTGGTAATTAATTACAGCCTTTGCAAAAGATGTGAATATATTATCTTCAAGCTCTTTAAAAACGTCGACTTTTGCATCAATAAATACATTCGCCATCCTCTCTTTTGAAAATAATTGCGAATCTTGTTCAATTGTCGTCTCCAAAAATTGAATAACATTATTTTTCAAAGAGCTGATTTTATTAATGGGGACACCAGAGAACTCAATAATATATATGACTTCTTTCAATAATTCAATTTTTAAATTGATCTGAAAAAAATCTGTTCTTATTTCAAAACATTTAAATGTATTGTATTAATTATATTATTACTTTTGAAGCTTGTGGTTGTGGACACTTAACAAATTCTTTTTCTAATATTCCATTTGGTTTAGTTAGGTATCTCAATAATAAGGAAGGTGCAATTATTCTGAAAATACCAATATTTTCATTACACAAATGAAAATGTATATATAATGACATCGTACTCTGTATAGTTTGAAATTGATGGTCCCCTCCAAGCCAGTTGAATGTGTCCATCTGGACATTCTCCACAAGGAAAGAAAACTATTGTTTCAAGGTCTTCCTCCAATGCCAAAGGAGGGATGTCGGACGTCCAAGGTTTAATAAGTGATGGTCTGAGATTCTGGCTCTAATAAAGTGAAATTAATATTTAACTTCAAATTAAAAACTAATATATATAACCAATTTGTTGACAAACCTTATACAGTTTTTTTTCAAGCTGGTCGAGTACTGGAATCACTTTATTTGCACTTGTACCAGCCACAATCACATAACAGTTTTCTGGGTGATAAAGATGTCTATGAAATTTTATTACCTACAATAAATGTAGATACAAGTTTTAAAAGATTCTGGATAAGAAAACTAGTTAAATTGTAATAAAAAGTGTATTGATCAAATAACCTGATCATTTTTTATATAAATATTCAATTTTCTACACATTTAATTAATAGTCTAACATACATAAGTCTAATAATATTACATGACTGACCATTTTGTTTTTTATGATTCTTCAAATTTTTACCCAAAAATTCTACTGTAAATCTTATTATCAGAACATAAAATATTTTTAACTTTTAACCATTTTTTTCTTTGACTAATTGTAATTGCATTTAAAGTGTGTTAATAATTAAATCAATAATGTTACACAAAAACACAAACAATAATTCTTCTAGTATTGCTTTTAGAACTTTTTTTTAGTAAAATCTGCTGTAATTTTTTTGTCTAATTAATTTTGACCTAACAAATTGATGTTTAATGATGTTAGTAAAAATCATATTTGTTATCTTTAAACATACTTTATCATAAAGGGTGCTGAGCTTTATGCGCCTGTTGTCGCCATAAGGTGAAAACCTGTAGCCCGAGTTTGATGGGAAAATGAGACGGAGCAAGTACATTTTGAGCATTTCTTCCGTTTTGTCAATCTCCTTTCCATAAATATGTTTGATATCTGCGGCGAAAGTGGATTTCTAAAATAATAACTTGCTATAAGATCCCTCTTGTACTTTATGTAAAAGCAAACGTACATTTATGCTTGGGAAAAACAAATGGTCTAAATATATCGGAAGCAACATCAATAAACCTTCTTCACACAATGTTGTAAATGAAAAGCATGTATGATCGATATCTAAAATGAAAGTTACAATCATAATTTAGTTTGCAAATATATACTTTTATAAGGTAATATTAGGTTTAATTATAACACTGCATACAATTAGATGAACGTATAAAACATTTGAATTGTGGTCAACAATTGTGATTTTTATTGTTGAAATTTGGTCATTTCTTATTGTCCTGGTCTGTTTATTTTCACTGTTTCTGTTTGTTACATTTTGGCATTTTGCAATCTTAATTGGGTGTCCCAATGCAAACTTAGACAAACCACTGTGCTGATAATGGCAAAATGCCAAAAACATATTTGATCATTATAATGTTTTGTATGTCAGGTAAGTTGTACTGTTTTGGTTGGTCTGAGACCATCACTAAAGATAGTCAAATACCAAAAGAGTGCCAGCAAGGATATACAGACCAGGATGATAGGAAAGACTGTAGGTTCATCATAGACCTCAACAAGAAATCTCACAATTTTATACTTCATAGACTTTATATTTATTTGTTACTAAGAATAAGCCTAAGAACTGGACTTATATGTTGAATCCTGAATAAACTTTCAACTTGTGAACATTGTGACTTCATTCAAATATATTTTATGTTGTTTAACCATTAAATATACTTAAAATTATGTGAACATATATATTTCTAATTATATAATTATACATAAATTACATATTCTAAGAGAAAAACAAAAAATAGATAATGAAAAAAGTTGATATTGTTTTGTTTTTAAGTAACCAGTAAAAAATATTTTATAATTTATTGCAAGTTTTATAGTAGTTATAGAAGAAACATATGTCTTGACACATGACACATTTTGTTGTAGAGCTTCACTTACCTAACCAAGAATTTGAGTCTAGAATGAGAAACTTATTTGAAATTGAATCCAGAAAATCTTCATAAGGGTAAATTTCACTTCCGAGAGCAGCAATATGCTTGACTATGTAAGGAAGGCCGTCGTGGTTGCTCGCTTTAGTGACTGGAGTTATGACAGTGAGTTTATAATTGACGACAAGTTAAGAGAAAAATACGTACCGAAATTTAAATAAGCAGACACTTTAGGACTTTGAGCTTCTCCAACGACAACAGTCAGCCCGGTGCATGCTGAGACATACATGTGTACAGGGAAGTCCCGATTGAAGAAGCTGGACGTTTTTAGGTTGAAATTGCCTATTTTTTTCTTTACCTGTTCTGTCTTCTGACTTGAGAGTACCATACTGGTGAATTTTGATGAACGTTTCAAATATGTGATGTGGAAAAAGAAGTGAAATGGCTAGTATACTTTATCAAATTCTGGCATATGTTGGGTTTGAAAACATTGGCACATATGGTTTTCAATAAAGTAAGAAGCACATTTTCATCCTATTAAACAAAACTTAAATTTTTCTGTTTTTTTTTTTCTTTATTTTTTTATATTATAAACTGTGCCCAAAAGGCTTACATTATTGTAATATAATTATAAATATTTTATTTATTATTATTCCATTTGAATATAATTCAATAGTGTTTCTCAGTAACAATAAATGAAATAAAAATATTTCAAAATAACTTTTTTTAAATAAATATGTGATTTAATGAGTTGTCACATTCTCTGAAGCCTGGATTCCTTCTTTTCTCAGTCTTGCTAACATTGGGCGATAAATGTCTGGTGAGAAGGGCAATACCATCCCTTTCTCCTGTATTTCACCTAAAAAAAAAAAGATTAAGCACATAATATTCTAATTACTTATTAATTATAGCCGTTTACCATCTAAGACCATTTTTGCAGTAATAGCAGCTGGAAGACCAACAGTTCTTGCCATTGCAGTTGGTCCGTTTATTTGTCCATATTCGACAAGTGTTATACCTCTTAATTCTCGATTGCCATTAGGCCAGAGGATCCCTACATCATGTCTGAGAACCACTACATCTCTCTCACGCTCTCCTATAATTAAATTTTACAATGATAATAACATATAATGAGATATTTTTTTTAAATAACCTTTAAAATACCTAATGCTAATTTGCATACAAGATACTGGCAGAGAGTGTCCAATGGAGTTGTCAGCTTTGTGATGGGCACATCGTCAAGTAATCCCAAATTTTCAATTGAATTGGTTTTTTCTTCTCCTACTTTTTCAATGACTTTATTTTTAAGGTTTTCATAAAATACATCCAAGGTAGATAATCCAACAAGATTGCAAACGAATTCCCTCTGCAACAAAAAGTCCAGTTATCACTTCTTTAACATAAAGATTCAACCATTGTTGACTTTTACATATTCTTCAGCCAATTTCTGAACCCTGATATAAAAAAAAGTATAATCTAACATTGAAATAAGAAATAAAATAAGAAAGCCATTTTAAGCTCCAATTTTGAGTTAATTCATTAATCTGTTTTATTTTATCAAATAATTATGTTTTTAAAAAATATTCCAAAAAAAAGTGATATACCCAGGTTATTTCTGGTCCATTGGGATGAAGTGCAGGATGTGGGTTCACATCCATCAATCCTAATTTTTGTAAACCAACAATGGTGTTCACAAAACCTTAAACATTCAATCAATTATATAATAAAAAACTAAATAATAAGCAAAAATAATAATAAAAATTACCTCTAAACCTGAGAGTTCCTCTAAACACAGTATGCGCTTCTGCTGCAATGCCATATAGGTGGGCATAACGAATGCTATCCCTGTTCGGGAAGCCTTCTAAAGCAAATCCAGGCAAAAAGAAAAGATCTTTGGCATTTTCCATTAAGCTTCCGCCTGCTTCTATTTCAACTGTCTAAAAATTTATGTATCCAGTTTTTGTTTTTTTACTAGGCTTTAATCGAAATATACCTTCGAGTCTCTTAAATATTTTGCATTGGCAAGGGTGTTTAGCAGAACACCTCTTGGAGACCATGAAAATTTGTATCTGAAAGGATTGTCGGAACACTCTGGTGCAGGTAGCCCTCCACAGTAGCTGACAAATGACTCGACTTTACCTTTATTTGAAAGATATTTAAATATTGATCATTTGTTTATAATACAAGAGACCCAATACCTCCTGCTTGATGGACTTCATCAATGCATTCCATTGCAAGTAAATGGTCAATGCCAGGATCGAGGCCAACTTCATTTACAACTGTAATCCCAGCTTCTTTGGCCCTGAGCATGCAATGAAATTTTAAAAATCATAGTTTAAAAATATACACTAGGCAACTAACTTGTCATGAAGTGCCGCCATGTCTGGAGTAAGGTAGGAAGCTGTGACCATGTTTGTGTTTCTATTGATGCATACTTCAGCAACAATATGGTGAAGTTGGTACGGTAGAAGTGAAACGACAACATCCGCCGAACCTACAAGGGACGCAAGGTGATCAGGTCTTTCTTTGATGTCAATAAGAACAGGTTCGATTCTTCTCTTCCCTCTTGAAATGCTGTCTACTTCGTCTCGTACTGATGACCCTAAAATTCAACAAAAAAATGTTGTGTCCATCCATAATAAATGTACAAGAAGTAAATAATGGTGTAATTACCAAGCGTTATGTGAAGATTTGGATCTCTGTTTAAATACTCAACCAGTGGTGCGCAGACTCTTCCCGCACCGAGAACAAGAACTCTCTTCATATCAGCAGTTGCTTCACCTCCATCCTTGTGTTTTGATTTCCTGTAATTTAATAAAAGCTTCATTGTAAATATCCTTGTTTTTAGGCTAAAATGAAATATATATTTACAAATTGAGAGATCTCAATTCTTGAATGTATTCATAATTAGGAGTGAGTTTCCCATTGCTGGCAATTATAGCCTAAAATGCAATATACATTGAATAGTAAATAAGTTATAGTTTTAAAAACATTTAAAAAAATGTTGGCACATTATAAACAGCAGGTGAGAAAGTGTGTTCCTCGAGTGGCTTTGTGGCGTCTGACTGCAAAATGTCAAGAGCGTAAGGAAGTACTAGATCACCAAAAAAATCCGTTGATTCCCTTGGCAACTGAGTAGGCATGTTGTCAATAGAACAGACGAGCACTCCTGGTCCTTTGAAACTGTAATAATCAAATTAAACATATTTTTATTAACATTTAAGATTAAAAAGTAATAAGTAAATTAAATATTAAAAATCACCTCTTTGTGTCTTTGTTGCTGTCAGCATCATATAAACAGAATGGGGTGTCAATTGTAGTGCATTCATTCATAAATTCAATTGAACCGCCTGGGTCAGCACTGATATCGCAGATCGCTAAGAGTCTGTGCGGCAACGCTGGTGCACCGTCTGAACAAGGGAGCCAGGGAGTGTTCGCAGGACGAAGGAGAGCTTTTGCATCTGGTAGGGTAAGAAGTTTGGGAGAGTCCACAGCCCAGTATATGCCGTTTATTACAACCGATGCATATGGAGCAATCTAGAACTTGCAGTGATTAAAATGCAATATTTAAAAATGTTATTTATAATATTAACCTTTTTACTGAATGTGGACACATATTTTGAAGGGTACTTGTCATATTCTTCATGATCGTAGCCTCCTCCGTCTTTCCTCTCCAAATGATGCCGCCTCCTTACCTCACATGCATATACTTTTGTGTTGACTGAAACAGCCTCTTTTAATTTACGTTGACAAGAATTTGGTATGCAAAACCTATCAACTTCATATTTAGAAACTATTCTTTTTCTTACCTCTACAAAGTAGAAATTTTACAATGTTTTAACTTGAAACTTGATTATTATATATAATATTATCATAACAATATATAATTATAAATAATATTAATACATACAATAATATGAAGTATGAAGTAGAACAAAATAAATAACAAAATGAATAATTAGGAACATAGACATCCTAAATTGTCTTGAGTTGTTCCTTCTAATAAAACTTCTCTGTTTTTAAAGCATATAAGTTCTACTATAAAATAAAAATCTGTTTTAGCAAATGGTTTTGTCCAGTAAAACAAACATAGCTTTAATTTAAAAAATAAACTTAATTGTGGTTATTTAAACAATAAACCAATAGAATGAATAACTGCAAACTTTAAAGTACTGTGAATCATCATATATCTCCTAAATTAATTCATAAAAAAATATTTAATAAACTGCTTGGTAGCATCGTTATTTTTCATACTTCTTTAAATATTTTAAAACTTATTGTTTAAAGTTATATTGCAATTTTTCTTTAGATTCTTGTTTATTATATAGTCCATCTCATTTATTCTTTTATGTTTATCAATTATTATTTATATTTAACTCACATTTAGTTTTATCTATGAGTTTGTATTAGAAACATGACTGTTTTGTGTGTTTTTTTCATTTATGTAAAAGGCTTAAGCTGTTAATTATTGTAGAAAAATAAACTGTATAAACTGAAAAAAATCATTATTTTCAGTTTGTACTATAGTATTTGATTACAATGCAGTGTCCCTTTTCTGCAAGTTTGAGCATGCACTTTTTTTTCTGAAGGATGCCATAATTGAATTTTTGAATTCATTAACACAAACCAACTATCAAAAACAATTTTTGTATTAAATGTTCCAAAATCTCTAAATCGATATGAATTTCGGATTATATGTGATTTTCGCGAAGTGAACAATTTATCTACAAGCGATGACAGGTTTTTTTAAAATTATATCTTATCTTATCCTGAGTGGATTCTAGCGTTTGAAGTACAATTTCAAACAAAAGGTGTCCCACAATTTTCAATATGATTAAATTTTAAACAATTGTACATTTGTTTTTTTTATAAAGTTTTCTTTAAGATAATAATATCTATAATTATGTTGATATAATTTTAATATAATATAATTTTGATATAATTTTAATCAACTTAATTAAGAGAAATCATGAATAAATACTTGAAGTAGTGAGGAAATTATCGTGAATTATGAATGTTAAATCAAATATTCTATTTTTCAAAAGTTGTTTTTTTATTATAATTACCTCCATGGTCTGCCACCTTTTGAAGCATGTCTGGTGGTACATATTCATGTGGAAGTTCTTGAAATACTTCCTGTGCCCCTTGTGAAACATTGCCCGAACTGAAAAACAATACATTAACACACTGTAACACAGGGATATTTTACTTTTAAATAACTTACCCTGTAAAGACAAATGTTAGAGGTCCTATTGATTTTGGCATCATTCCCAATGCTATTTCATAACCGGCATCCCTTATCGCTTGTCTTGCCATTGAAGAGTTTCGGTAATTGTGTGCCGGGCCTATGTGCTTTTTGTTTGTTAAAAAGATCAATCATTAATTAATTTTTAAAGTCACAATATGGTCAATTTTACCATGAAAGGTGTGTGATGTCCTAGTGCAAGCAACCTTAAGCCGAGGCCGTGCAGAATATTGACCATTCCTGCAACACCTGCATATTTTCCAAAAGCAACCACTCTTTGGCCTTGTTCATCGACTAATTTTTCATAATCGATTAATCTTATATTCTGTATAACATTTTTATAATTTAGTCAAATTTTTCTTTAAAAGAAAGTACGCCTTTTTAAAATTGAACTGTACCTTTTCTAAAATGGCATCAAGAAGAGGCATGTTTGATTCTTGGGCTTTTATTGTATGTGAGAACATGCAGTATGTTTTGTTTGGCAGTAGCAGATCAACAGGAACTTGTTTTACACCAAATATCACTGACGCTTCTGAAATGTCATCTTGAATGACAGCACCTGCACTTAAGTAAGCCTGAAAAATAAGGAAAATTTTAAAAACTGTTGTTAGTTAACTTTTGTTTTACTTACTTGAGTTGGATAAGCCCTCCTGTTTGATGGTTGGACTATAACTTTTACTCCAGCCCTTGTCAGCTTTCTCACATTGTCTGGAGCAAGTGATGCTCTTCTTTCCCATACTGATTGATCTTCTCTTCTCAGTGCAATAACTTTACCCCTCTAACAAAATATTAAATAGTTAATCATTTATAACTATTAACTAAAACAATGTAATTTTTAAATTTATTGTAAAATTGTAACTTTCAACAAAATATTCCTCTAAAAATAAATCAAACTAATATTATGAACTATTTACAAATATACAAAACAAGTACTCACAACTCTTTCAATTTATATTATTTTACTTATTAAACTTAAAAAAAGATCTAATTAAACTTAATTAAAATAAATTCAAATCTTCTAATTAGTAATTTTGAAGTAATCAAGATCAAATTATTTTATATGCAAATGTTGAATTCCTAGTTGATTAAACAATCAATTTAAATTGTAAATATTAAATTATAAATATCACTTACAAATTTATTCGTTCCTCCCCAAAATTTTCCAACATTCATGGCTGCCAAAGAGGAAAAGACTTGTGAATTTTAACAACAAAAACCAAACAATTTTGATAGTGTTTTAACCTCTTTTGGTTTCTCAGTAAAACGCTATTTTATTAATCTCACTGATGAATTAGAAGTAATTGACCCAAGATAAATGACCCTGGAGATAAAGGAAATTTTAATTTTTCTTTACGGTTGTTATCAGTCAATTTTTCTCTTAAAATTAGTCAAGTAGGTTCCGTTTTTTTATTTCTGTAATCTTATTTTTTGCAATGATCTTGTTCTCAAGAACCAAACTCGTTTGATTGTTGATAATTTAATACAAAATATTTTATAAACTTCTAAATCAATATCAACAAAATCCATATCTTGCAATATCTACATTCAGTTTTCCTTGCTATGTAATTTGTTTTAGATAGTTATTTAAATTGTTTAAAATTATTAATAGCCCGTATCAACACATTATGAAAAGAACTGAAAATAATCTTATTTTTTCTTAGTGACACAGTTGAGAACGTTTGAATATGTGATTATTACGATAAGATGTGAATATTTAAAACCTCAAAAAATTAAAATTTATATTTTGAACTTTGAACATTCGAATTAAGGTTTTATTATAATTATATAAAATAAAGATAATCTGGTTATCATAATTGCAAGCATAAGCAATATTTTTAAAATAAATGTATGATTTGCATTAGAGGAATAGTTTAACTTTTTTTTAATTAAACTTGTAACAAATTTAATAATATTTTAAATATAAGAAAATAATATACATTCTGAGTATGAGTTTATTATTCATAAGTGTACTCATGTAAAAAAAAATATATAAATATTTATTGTATTGCCATCGGTTGAGTGTTCATGATTCATAGGCTAACTCAGGGACAGACATCAATAGCCTATATCTATTACGAAAAGCAACCAGGGGAGCTTCAGGCAGACTGGGTTCTGCGGATGCTATTGACGCCATGACCAGGTAAAATACCTGGTGAAGCAGACTGGAGGAAAGGCATCTCAGTTAATGCCAATTATATCTCCGCTTAAAAGTCTCCAAAATCGAGTACGAGTCAGAAGCTGGTATTTATAGAAATAAACCAAGGACTAGAATTCATATAAGCCTTGGGCAATATGTCACTATCGTTCAAGTGAAGATTGTGGCTATTGAACACTGTGCCAAGCAGATAAAAGGCTAGGTATTCTAACAGAAGAATAGCCATCTACTTGGATATCCAGACAACACTGAGGTTAATTAGCACAGTAATAAAGCCCAGATTCATTTGCAATTGCATTAAGGCCTTGTCAGACATTGGAGATGACAACAAAATTATTCTTGTCTGGGTACTATGGAAGGGGGGGGGCAACAACAGGCCAATAAATTGACTAGGGAAAGTCTGAAGAAGACACCTATTGACCGTGAATCCTTTTGTGGTATACCAAACTACCATGTGAATCAGTTAGATAATGGATTAAAAGTCTTTCATTAAATGGGAATGTGACCCAAAACATAGACATGTGAAACAGTTCATCAAAGTTCCTTTGCAGAAACTAACAGCAGAACTGTACCTTTTCTGAAATGGCATCAAGAAGAGGCATGTTTGATTCTTGGGCTTTTATTGTATGAGAGAGCATGCAATATGTTTTATTTAGCCGTAGCAGATCAACAGGAACTTGTTTATACCAAATATCACTGATGCTTCTGAAATGTCATCTTGAATGATAGCAATAAATTGACCTAGGAAAGTCCAAAGAAGACACCTTTGATCCTGAATTCTTAATTACTACCTTGAATTACTAAATCTAAGACATGTTAAGACTACAATTATAGAAGGACTGCTAAATGAACAATGCAAACTTCAGAGGTATATGTATAGACTCAAAATGACAGATATTGTCAGAAGAAGAGATTGCGGGGCATGTCCTCTGTTGAAGTGAAGGCTTATGTAGACTGAGCTTCCTACTTCTGGGAGAGGATAAACCTGGGCCTTAAGTATACACATGGCCATGAATAAGTTTTGGATTATGGTAAAAAGCCTTAAGCTGAGGCCATAAGCCTATCAGCCGTCTCAACTACACACTCTAATAAATACATTCACTCTCAATAACCCAAAGCGAGATATCTACCAAGTACTATATACTATAATAAAAGCCCTATTTTCTAAAATAAATTGGAACATGGCACCCAAAGATCCACTACTCTCATATTGCATTCCGACTAGCTGTCTTTAATAGCCAAGGAAAGGCCCAAAAACAATTGTCAGTAAACCTCGCATATGTTATTCTTTGTCAGGTATGATCTGTTCAGATCCTCTGAAGGCCACCTATCAACCGAACTCTTGATACACGAGAGCCTACCAATCAAGCCTACCGAAGTTTTTCTTTCCTTTTAATCAGCTATTAATCACATTTTTAGCATAAGAGGGCCAGGAGAAAGTTGACATCCCAGCCTTAGCAGCCTCGTCTGCCTTTTTGTCACCCTCCAGACCCATGATTGGGGATGATGAATGCAATTAATTGTTGCAGAAATGGGATGTATTGGTTTCTTTATAATCTGTATAAATTATTGTAATAGTTACATATAAGATAGGAAAATCATCAATTTGTCCTCTACCAAGCTAACAAATTTAGTTAATAAATGACAAGTTACTTACATAAATTCACTTGTTTATGAGATATTCTTATTCAAGATATCAATGTATTGTTTTATTTATTTATTTTATTATTTTTTTTTGTAGTGCCCATTTTGTGGAACTCCATAACAGGTTGATGGGTAGAGAATAAATTGTCAATAGGCATGGATGGCATGCACAATGCCTATAGTGGAAAAGACAATTTATTTACCAACTTATTTTATATGTATTTTAAAATATTAAAGTTGGAATAATTCTAACATTTTATATACATTATTTCATTTTTGTTGTCTGTTGATTGATGGTCGTTGGCAGTTTAAAATTTATTTTTATTATTTATGATTTTTGAAAAAATATTGAGGCCCCCCCCATAATTTTTGCTACGTTTTAATATATTTCATGGATTTAGTACAACGCTAGATTTTAAATATTTTAATAAAAGATAATTAATGAAATTTTTTGAAATGTAGGATTTTTGTTATTGTTTTTGTTTTTACAGCGTTTGTTATGAACGAGATAAATGTTGTTCAGACTGATTGTGTTCGTTATTTTTGTTCGTGTTTCCCGCTTTCGTTTCGTTTCTTTTTTTGTGATTCTCTTTTTGTTAACCGTTTTGAGAAGGGAGACGCGACTGGCTTGTTTAACCTTAATAAAACCCGTGCTTAAATTTCTTTTTCCGCTGGGTCTCATTTTTAACATATCGTTGAGTTTTTAAAATAGTGACCGATCCTCGAATAACCCGTCGGGACGAGAATGAATCGTAAGTCGTAAAGCCGTAACCTTCGGCCAGGTTGTAGAACCGCGACCGCGTGACCACTCCTAACTCAGTTTCCAACTAAGCGCATAATAACAAAGTTCGTCACTCGTCAAATCGCCATCGGTCGCAATGGCATCCGTAGACGTAGAGAGTCTCTCCGACCAGGAAATACGGCATAAGTTCAAGGAGCTGGGCGTCGCAGTGGGCCCGGTGACTCAAACGACAAGAAAAACCCTATTGAAAAAGTTGAAGACACTTTTAGAGAGCGAGGCCTCTTTCACGGACGAGCCGTCGGTCGCTGAAGAGCCGACGAGGAGTCGGAGAAAAACTTTGCCGCCTTCGAGGTCCCCGGGGCGATCGCCGTCGCGCAAATCTCCTTCGCGCGCCTCCATCGCCGCCCCTATGGCCAACTCGACGATTGCCGAACCGTTTCCGGCCGCCGTCAACCGCACGCCCTCGCCGCCTCCGCCTCGGCCCAGCAGGGCCGAAGTCCGTTCCAACGTCCCTGAAGTCGAGTCGTACTTCAACAAAATTAGGCAGAGGCCTTTGTTCGCCGATAGGGAGATCGCGGATTTGCGCCCCTCGGTCAACATGCAGTCGACCGACTTCCTGAGCGATTACAGGTCGCCGACGACGAGTCTCTTCTCACCGTCTCTCTTCTCTTCTTCCGCGAGGACGGCCGACCTCTCTCCGCCCGCGTCCTCGAACCAGCCTTTCACATCGGATTTCATGAAGCGGCTATCCGCTGGCAGAGTATCTCGTAAGCTCAATTATTTATTTTATTTCAGTTATCGTATAAAAATATTCATAAACTTTAATTACTGAAGTAGTTTCACACTGTAGTAAATTGTTTCTTTTTTGTTTTGGGGTGATCACTGTGTATCATGATCATCCATCACAGCTTCAATCTGTCAAGCTGGGTTTCCACCGCTGTACTTTGCGCAAGGATGTTTCAGCGCGAGCCGAACGGCTGTCGGATTTTTAATGCGCATCAAAATGTTTCATGTTGTTTGTTTTTCTCCGTGTAAACGCACTTGTCTCGAGTATGAGAATGAACCAGGAGGAATGGAACGTATCACAGCTACCGATTTTTTGATGCTTAAAACTCAACACAACTCTGTTCCTCTTGATAATTTGAATTATTTTTGAGGTCTATTGTGTTTTAAATTATTGATTGTCAACAGTATCCCTATACTCTGTTTCGACAATTTGTTAAACAGTTTCATAAAACGATTTAACTAGTTGGATCAATTTTGAAAGTCCCATAGACTTTAAAACAATTTAATCCCCAGTAATATATTAGGGATGCTAGCAATGCAGCTATTTGGATGATTACTCTTTTTCTATTAAGAGATGATTTAAAGTCTGAATGTGGGGGCATTGGTGGCCATAACGGTTTAGGCGTTGGCACAGCACTCATCACTGTAAGGTAAAGGTCCTGGGTTCGACTTCAGCGGCCCTGCATTCGAACCCGACATACGTACAAAGGGCTTCTTTTCAAAAACATCAACACCCCAAGGGTTCAAATAACCTCGTAGTTGAAATACCCTCATTTTAAAAAAAAGTTAATGCTTCATTTAGGGAAACTCAAGTGATTTCCCAATTTCATAGTTTTTGTCACTTCTGTTTCTCCTTTTTTTCAGACATCTTATAAGAAGTGATATAATATATATTATAATGTTAGATTAATACACCACAAGAAAAATTTATTGAATGGGTTAGAGTTAAAATAAAACAGCAATAACAAACTATATTGTATCTACAATGGTAAGGGTTAAACAAAATCCAGTGTGTAATGAGTTCAGTGGGAAAGACTTAAAAATTCATAAAATAATATAATTATTTTAGGATATCACAATTTAATTTATTGAGATGTTACCATTGAATGAACCGTCAGTTGACTGAATGAACTAATTATATTTTCCCTAACATGCCACTAGCACAATTGAATGATCATAATTTTAAACATTATATACACTAATGTCAATTTATCAAGATCTATTGTAATATTTAGTTATTTTTACAGAACGATCTGAACCACAGCTTTCGCCATTAAGCTCTGTATCCAAGTTGGACATCAAAGAGAGCGACGATGAAGATTCAGGCCCTACGCCTGTATACACCAAATTCAGTCAGGGGTAATTTATCAAATTTTCCTATTTAATATTTTGTTTGAAATGATTTTTATGTGTTTGTTTTATCAGGTCTTTCAAAGGTTTTGATATTACGCATAGCAAAGGAAGTGCAAGAGTGCTATCAAACGATGGGTGGTTCTCACTCGACTCTCCTATATCGGCCATGCTGTTGTTTATATTCCTTGCCTTTTTCACTTTTATTGGTTTTACTTATGTCAACATGCATTTTACAGACACGAGTCTTGCTCTCAACACAGGTACTTAATTAAATGTCTTTTAAAAAAATCTTACATTAATTTATTATTAAAATTAAGTAAAAAATATTGTAATCATTATCACTTTAATTAATTTAAATTGAATTATTGTATTCTTGATATATTTTTCAGATTTACATTTCCCTCCTTGTCTAAAAGTAGGAAATGCTAATCCTGGGGTAAGTTTTTTAATTTGCCAATAAATGTCAAAACAGATTATTTATTTAATTTTTGTCCAATAGGAAAATTGCATTTATGAAAAGGACAGAGATATGACGCGCAGTTTGTTGGGGATTGTTTACAAAGAAATAAGTGAAAAGTTAGCGAGTATGCCCTGCACTTCATCACAAGGACCAATTTCATTTACAGATGAAAACATCATACAGATGATATTAGACAAGGACAAAACTCTGGTGAGGGGGCAATTCCATATTTAACTTTATTGCCTTGCAATTTTTTTTATGATAAAAACTTTTTTTTTTCTTTTTTTTTTTTTTTTTCAGAATGTGCACTTAGTTGAACCAAATATTAAAAACTTAAAAGTCCTTGTTGACCACAATCCCAGATTTAAGATAAAAGCCACATTCGACGGTTTTTTACTTGAACAACCACCGGTGACATATTACTGTATGATCGTTGGCAGCTTGCTTAAGGCGGTCAACTATACCTTGAAGTTTCTTTTTGGTAATTTTCTTATAACATTTAGCTTACATGAAGTTTTCAATTTAATATTAAAAAATTGGATAATTTTAGTAACTGCTATTGGATTCATCATTTACAAGATGATAAAATGGTGGATGAAAAGGGAAGCAAGGCACAAGGATGAAGTATACAAACTCGTTAGTAACATTGTCGATTTGGTTAGCTCCAAGTGTCAAAGCCCTGAAGGTTATGTGGCGATAGACCATATTCGGGACCAGTTAATAGCCCCTCAAGACCGTGCACGTATGTTATAAACGTATACACGTTTAATTTTGTATAATGATTTTGTTTGCTCTTTCCAGGGAAAGCTAAATTATGGAAAGATGCTCTGACACTGCTTGATACTGATTCAAGAATTCGACGCGAAGTGCAGGAGGTGGAGGGGGAGGAGTTTATGGTTTGGCGGTGGCTTGCTTCAACATCATTGAGCCCAAAGTGAGACATTTTTTATTACTTAAAACAACTTTAAAATGTAATTTTATTTATTCAAACGAAGATTGGTTAAAAGACCTTGCAGTGCATTGTTTGACGCATTTATGTGGTTTATTGCCATCCGCACTTGCAGTTGAGGACTGAAGTACAGAGTATCATGATTATACTACGTATGCTACTCTGACTTGAGGTCATTTTTTTCCTAGTATTGTAAAATGGTGTCGTTATTTGGTTTAACTTTGAATGCCATATTCTTCCTGCTTCCAATATTAATTCTGGAGTTCTCGTTACTGTCAAAACTGCTTGTATTGGCTGATGAAATTGATGTTGAGTTATTAATACAAGAAATAGAAAAATTACCCTCTAAAATGTTGACGGTTAAAGATGAAAATTTTATTTGTAAATGTACTCTTTGTATACAACATATGTGTACTGGTGGTATTTGAAGCATTTCAGTTCAGTTGCTATTTGCCCTCAACGGCACCAGCTGGCAAAAACCTCATCTGTGTATTGGGCCTTAGGTTAATGGCTGTACTTTTGAATTATTATTATTTTTATTTTTTTTTAAGCATCTTAAGCCTCCATCCAAATAAATATTGCTTCATAATAGTTATAATACAAATTATTTTTCCCACGGTTTTAAGGCATTTCTGGTAGATTTTTACTGAGTGAGCTTGTTTTAAGTGAAAGACCTTTATTTGGTTAGAATGACAGGCTTCTGTTTTATGGATCATTCTTTGGGGACCGCGGTAGCCGAGTGGTTAGCATGAGAGACTCTCACGCCGCGGTCGTGGGTTCGATTCCCACTGTCACCTCTGGCCCTTTTTTCACGATAACCCCCCCCCCCAATGTGAACACACATATAAGAATTTGTCACCATGGCTAATATGCATAGATCATAACGCCAAAAAAAAAAAAAATCATTCTTTTATGAATTCCAATTTATTTATTGTACAAGCCAATTTGCAAAGGCTAAGGCCAAATGAACTTATTTTGTCTTCTTGTAAATAGTCTTAAAAAAAAGTTAGTTTTAATTATTTTTTTAAAATTGTAGTAAGAGAAAAATGTGGCAAGGACAGGCTTTTGACACAATGGAAGGCAGTGTCAACTCTCTGCCACACAGTCCAACAGCATGCCTCAAGATAAGACATATGTTTGATGCTGAACAGTAAGCGATATTTTTTAAATCTCTCTTTAATAAATTAAATTAATTTTTAAAAATTGATTTTGCAGAGAAGAGGGCGAAGATTGGGTGACAACTGTTGTAGATGCAATTTTAGAGAAATGCGGCAAGGCTAAGATACTTCACGTTGTTGTCGACCGCCAGTCACGCGATGGCTGTGTTTACATGAAATGTGCCAGCACTTTGGACGCAGGCATTGCATACCGCGCGCTTCATGGGTCCTGGTTTGATAGTAAGTATCTTAATGACAAAAGTCTGCGACTGGGCAGATCACAGTGCTTTTAAAAGTTGTGGATATATAAGTAATACCGTCATGTAGATCCATTCTGCGACTATTTAAAAATAACTTATAAACCCCCTCATTTCGATTAACGCCGTGCCATGCTTATGCTATAATAAATTAATAATAATGCTTATGCAGAATATTATAAATTAAAAAAATAAAAAAAATGCCGAGAATGAACAATACGAGGGACAAACCAAAAGCATTTCAGATCATGTCTCTTTGACAATTGAAAAGAAAGAAGCAAAAGAAAAACTATTTCGAACCAGCTTGGCCAAATTGACCAGTGCTGATGACTGCAATCTCACGTCATCAATTGATTCCAATGGATGTAGATGATCCAGATGAGTCAGAAAATATAAATATTTCATATACAAAAAGCAGTTATGGGATAACACGGGTCAATGTCGACAAGTTAGCAGCATTTTGAAAAAGATTTCCTCAATAATGAATTTCGTATAGCTTGTGATGTTTGCAATAAGATTTGGTTTCTACAAAATTTTCATTTACCAAAGAATAAACATTTACCAGTATTGAGACAAGATGGAGTGTACGCAATGACATTCAACTACATGTCGCCATACATAAAAGTTTGGATTCACACAAAATACTGTCAATGTGAAAAAAAGCTTTTCATAGAATTCACTAGAACAGCTTTAGTATTCTTCACTTCTAAACTCCAATTTATTTTTTTTAAATAAATTCGGCAATAGCCTAATATTCTTTTTTTACTTTTAAACACAAGTTTTTAGTTACAAACTTATCAATTATCCATTCTTTGTATTTATTATATGTATATAGTAATTCAAGATTGATTAGTATTTTTTTCTTTCTTTGCAGGTAACTTAGTAACTGTCAAGTACTTAAGGGAAAGAAGATATTTGGAAAGGTTCCCCGATTCGGCAAAATGCACTCAACCGCTGCGTCCATCCAACGATAACAAACGATCCCTTCAGTAAGCTGAATGCTGTCATCATTGTTTAATTTCCTATGCTGGAAAGAACTGTTCACACCGTATGGCTAGAAAGCATTTTTCCCTCTATTTATCTTTTACTTTAATTTTCATTTTTTATTTTATTTTTTGTATTTTGTCTTAATTAATAACTCATATTTTCTTGTAGTTTTGTGCTTTGATAACAGTCACAAGGTTGATTTTGTTCGTAACAAAACAGTGAAATGTACTAAAATATTTCATAGTCTAGTCTTATTTTGGTCCCCAGTGAATTTTTTCTCTGAGGTCAAGGGACAGCTGTCATCTTAATATAATTATCCTAGTTAATAAGTTTGATTATTCATTATAAATAATTACTAATAAATTTAAAAGTTAAGTCATAAATACCCTTTTGTTAACTCTATAAGCCATTATTTTGTTTTAGCTTTGTAAGTGTTATTTAATTATTCCATTTTTAATATGTGTAATTTTAATAAAGACTTCTGCCTTATAAATAAATATTCTTACAATTTGAAAATCCTTCCATAGTTGATCAATTCGATTGCATGTAATGTTTTACATGAGATATACATATAAGAAACTTATTACAATTAGTAACAGTGTATACCATTAAATATATACATATGTAATATTTTATTAATCTTCTTGCCATTCTGTATGGTTTCTTTGTAATGAGATGAGACCCCTGGAAGAAAAGCAGGTAAAAAATTACTCAAAGAAACATGGTTGAATAAAATACAAGATTAAAACAAACAGTAGTAGTAGTAACTTTATTGCACACAAAAAAGTACAAAATGATTTCCTGAAAATCCACTGTATGGCTTGGATTAATCCATCAGCCAGATTTGAGATGCAATTTAACAGATAAATTAGGTTAAAACAACAAGAACAGTTAAAATAGACCTAAATAAAAGGTAAAAAGTATAAATGCTGGCAATGAAGGGGCATGCATGTGAACTAAAAGTAAGTTGGGCTCAGAAAGACCAGGCATGCTATGTTCAGGTTTAACTAATCAGCTAGTAACTTTTTTTGTAGTATTTGGATTGCACTCATAGGAAGTGAGAAAGAAATATCGTTCGACCATCCACATTATCCATATAAGTTCCCATCACGCTGTGTTCATTCAGTGATGCACTGGAACACTACAACTGACATCCTCACTACTCAAGTTGTAATCTAACAGCAAGACATACTAGAACTTCTCTTTGAGAGTCCAGAGACCGACCATGGCACCCTGCCCCGGAAGAGCACAGACTTGCAGCCTCGGCAATACTCAATACTGCTAACACAGTGTCCCATCATCACCTGATACATATACAGAAGTCTGTTCACATTCACTGCAGAGTAGTGGAAATTCTTCGGGGTGTGGTTAGATATTTCATTGAAGCTTAAATGAACAATATTAATTATTTCTTTTGTGTAATTAATATGATGGATTAATTTCCTTAAATAGGTAACATTTTAAAATTTATTTGTTAAAATTTTTAAATCAAAGGACGCATATTTGAGTCCAGTTGCAGATGTTTATTAATAATTGGACTTTTCTACCCCATACCAAATTCTGACATTTTATAGTGCTTTTTATTCCAGTAATTATTTTTCTTTAATTGTATTTGAAAGTTATTAAAAGGTTTCTTTTTTTTGCAATCGGTCATCATAGGTTTTTGCTTTGCTAATCTTTAATCTTGCTTGTTGATTTCTTCATTTAAATTGAACAATTCTTGTAGAGCACTTGCAGTTTCAGCGAAAAGACTGATGGACCACCAAGTCACTTTTCCCGGCCATGCCAATAGTTGTAGTTTAATTTATAGTCGTACTTTGTATGGAAACACATCAGGGAAGGAATGAACCCAATACACACAAAACAAAGAAATTTTTTGCCAGCTGCAATGGTTTTTTGATTTGAAAGTCAAAAGGAATTATGTAAATTTTAGACCTTAGGTGGCCCCATAGAAAAAAGTTTCTATGGAAGTTTAGACCTTAGGTGGCCCCCATAGAAAAAAGTTTCTATGGAAGTTTAGACCTTAGGTGGCCCCATAGAAAAAAGTTTCTATGGAAACTCACATCAGGGAAAAAAGTTAATAGGCGCTTCTCGCTTAGTCCTCACTGTTAGCTAGTAGTGACTTTCAATTAGAACAAATTTCACATTTAAGTTTATGGTGGATGTTGGTCTGAAAGTCAGTGAATACATGTTGAACCGGCATTCATTTTTATGTTACTCAAACGCACAATTTTCAGTGAGAAACTGATGAAAATTTCAAATTCCCACCAGATTTGAAGTTGTTAATCACTCGCATAATGGAAATTAAAAACAAAACTAAAACCACCATGAGATTTCTGTGTGTGGTCTGCAGTGGTAAATCTTTAATTTGGTCATTACTGATCATTTTGGTCTTTCACAGCAATCATGCCGAAACATGCTTGATAGACCAACCCAGTGAATACAGGATGACCAAAAATTCAAATTGCACTGAAATTCTGCTTTTCACAACTTTTTTCTGAATGGAGTAAATTAGCAGAGTGAAGAAAGTGAATGTTTTCCTCTTATTCCTGCCATCTTGATTCCTCTTGCAAAACGATCACCGCGGGATGCAGCGAGACCTACCTCAAGGCCCTGTTGGATTTTCTATGCGGATGCTATTTCAAACATGTGATAGCGTGTCACTACTAATGTCACTAAAAATGTCCAACTAATGCCCAATTGGGCTACTGTGTTGCAGCTTAAAGAAAGTCTTGAAATGCCTCATATTTCTTCAAGTTCATGCATAATAATTACTTTTTTTAAAGTTAGTGAAGTACTTAGTATTTTCATTTCCCATCTGTAGCTTATTATATTTAAGTACAGAATGACTTTGTTTGTTGGAATTAACATATAGTTAAAAAAAATGCACCCAAGCCCATTTAAGTAGGTAATGCCTTGTTTGTTCTATGGCTTATTGAAAAATGTATTACTGTATATGCTTTGTTTGATATCTTTTTCCTACACTAGTTCTGAAAAACCTGTTCTAAGATGCAATTGAAGAAAGGTGGAGATAACGGTCTGACGCTCTTATTAATCTTGTATTGTCAGAGATTCTCAACACGACACATCTACACAGAAAACAAACACTTTGAGCCCTGACGATGATTTCAATAAAGACCGAAGCATTGGCACCATAAAGAAAATGTTTTTCTAAACCTACGTCCAGACTGCATCTCACGATCTCCAAATAGTTATACAAGGAATTTCAAAGTTTTAAAATGTTCGATGTCATGTTTAATTATTTCATAAATCTTTAGACTTATATCACATAAGCTTAAACTATTTCCATGATTTACCAAAAATAAATAAACTTAATAGTATCATTTTCTTATAACAGGGTACTTAAAAAATAAATAAAAAATAATAATAAATCAGTAATTTCAGAACTTTTGTCAGTTAGAAAATAATTTATATATTCATAAATTCTTGACTCAAAAAATAAAGTTTCTCAATCTTTTTTTAAAATTAATATTATTTTTTACTTGTTTTATACTAAAAAGCGTGTTATCCTAACTTATGGAAAGCATGCTGTAATGAAAAAATAAATTATTGATATATTTATATGCTAATTTTTTATTATTCAATTTCAAATACTAAAAACTTATTATTATTATTATGTTTTGTATTTTTCATTATGACAAAAAAAAATTTTTTATCTTCTATGCGGTTTAATATTAGTTTTTCTGAAGAGGGAGTTGGCAAGGAGGTATTGAAGAAATACACCATTTTAATGAGATCTTTCAATTTTTCTATCAGCACACAAAAACAAATTCTTACAATGAGAAACAATTTACAGCAAGACATGCCTCATTTTTTTAAATATATATATTTATATATTACACTTAGTAGCCTTTAACATGGAACAATGTGTTAATAGAGTCCTAATATTTTTGTTAAATAAATCATTGTTGTTTCAATTTCAAATGAGCTCAATTACATACTTTTATAAGTGTAAGCAATTATTGCAGCTTTATAAAAAAATATGGGTCTTGTCATTTTACTCATAATTCAGTCTTTACAAAATTAAAAATTCAAATAAAAGAATACTCCTACTCTGCTTACAACTATAATTGTAATATATTATAACAAATTATTAAGTATAATTTCATTTATTTATTTATTTTTTACAAAAAGATTAAAGATCCACTTTTTCTGTGTATAATTGTTCATACTTATATTGAGTTACTAAAACAATGATTTCTGTAATTTCAAGGTGTTTTTACTGATGTATAATAAAGGTACTCTATTTACTGAAGTCAGTTTTGGAAATAAATAAAGCGAATCAAATTTTAAAATTCAATTCCAAAACTGCTTTTAATATAATCTTTATTTTAAAAAAAGAGGAAAAAACAAGTTTAATGACTTTGTTCAATAACTTATATTACATAAATTAACTTCCATGCAGAAAAAAAATCAAAAAATATTATTTAAATAAATAAAATTTAAAATTTATCAATAGAATAATTCTTTGTTGATACTTTAGTGCTAAAATAATTTCTATATAATATTAAAATTTAACTGTATATATATTTTTTTTCTTTTTTCTTTATTTATTTATTGTATGTACAGTATTAAACTTTAAATAACACTAAATTTTAAAAAAAGGATAACATTAAATTTGTGTAATGTTTTTGAAGCACAGGATCACATTGAGTTCAGTCCACTATAAGGGATGTTTAATTAAAATAAAATACAAATCTAATTACACATTGCCTTCCACTACATGTATGTGCAGAACTTACAATCTGACTACACATCCTATGTAACATTTAGTCTTTTTTTTAAATTTTAATGTTTCATAAAATCCAAACACTATAAAAAAAATTCTAATAAAAAATTAACTTAATGTTAAAATTTGAAAGGTTTTATATTTACAATTCAACTAAAACAAAAAAGATATATTTATAAATTCTAATGTGCCTTGCTTGGGACCTGTTTCCCATATGTTATACTCGAGGAGTTTGACAATCAATGAAAATTGCAAATGTGCTCGTACTTATTTGGCAATTTTCAAACACTGTTGTTAAAACTGAATGAGAATGCGTCCCCAGTGCTTGTGTTTAGCTCCCTGAAATAGTAATATAGCATAATTTTATTCAATTTTATTTAAAAATGTTCAAATTTAAAAATAAGAATCAACGACCAGAACATTCTGCTTGTGGGATATGACTAACGATGATCAAGACTGACTTTTCCTACTTTTCCTAGACAGTCTATATCAGGAAACAAAGTTATTTTTGAATAATGTAAATAAATACAATTTTAAATTATAGAAACTACATAGTAATTGCGTATTTAATCCAGTATGTGTAAATTAGTAACTGCTGTAAGAATTACATTAAAAACAACCTAAAAAAAAAAAAAAAAAAAAAAAAACTATTCTTGTGCTTAAAGCTCCCACTATATAAATTATAACACTACATAAAAGAGCATCTAGACTCGTGCCCAACATAAATATTGTACAAAAGGACCTGTTTACAAAATATACGCGTGATAGTGTACTGAAGACCTAAATGTTAGATCATTATTCCAAGGAATTTCAGCCTGTAATAGGAAGGGTATAACCACTTCAAGCCAGAGTATATATCATCACATGGAATTTCCTTGAGGAGTCAAAGATAAAGCGTACAAAACAATTCATTACACACTTAAGTCTATCATCTAGCTCCCTAGTGAGTCCCCCACACATCAGGGGGAGAATAAGAAAGGAGACTTGGAGTTTACAGGTACTAATGGGGCTGGCAGAAGGAACTGATGAAGGGTGAAAAATTAGTAGCGGAAAATCTAAGAAATATGAGTTTTCCAAGATAAGGTCTGATTAAGGACAATTCCAAGGTTCTTGACAGTGGGACAGAAAAAAAAGGTTGACTGTTAAAGAGATAAAGAGAAGTATTGGGGAAGGGAACAGGATCCAAATACAATATGAGTGTCCACTTTTGACGCTTCTTGACGAAACAGTGTGATTTTATGAGCAAAACCATATAATAAATTGTTAGTTAAATTTTATGAGCAAATTCATGTAATAAATTTTAGTTAAATTTTATGAGCAAAACCATGTAATAAATTGTTAGTTAAATTTTATGAGCAAAATCATGTAATAAATTGTTAGTTAAATTTTATGAGCAAAACCATGTAATAAATTGTTAGTTAAATTCATTCTATCAAAAAATGGTAATCCGATGTTTTGAACAATTTTCTGCCAAACCATTAAAATTATTTTTTTTAAAATAAAAACTAATGAATTTTTGATTTGGCTTAATTTGGTTTATATTAAAATAAGTATGTTGTAATTAATATAACAATAATACATATAGTTTGAAATAAAAATATGAGTGTCTGGTTCTTTTGTCTTTGTACTCGATGCTACTCAACTAAAATCTGGACAGTGGGGAACTTGGTTGCATCTCTTAGCATAAGTAGGGTAGTGTTGCGTGGCTTCGGGCAGAGGTGCACAGGGATAATACAATCTCATGGAAAATTGGATATTGGATTTGCATTGGGTGGCTTCGGTTCACACAGGGTAGCGTTGTATCGGGGTAAGTGTGTCCCTGCTTAAAGGGCAAATTGAAAAATGGTCTTTACAGTAATGTTGACAAAGCGATACTAAAAGCCTGTGACACTGAAACAGGGGTTTTCTAGAAGAGGTGCGGTGTTCTGGAATGATGTTCATATATGGGGAAAGTTCAGTGCATTGTTCCAAAATGACAGCCTTAACAAGTGTAATATTTGTTTCAAAGTTGGCCTTAAATAAAACATATAAAATAGAAACTTGTTTTTTGTTTTTTAGGTGAAAAAAATTCTCAAACAAGACAAGAAACACAGCTTTAATCCACTAATTATTGCAGATACTGTGAGTGGTTCTAATTTTAGAAGTGCATAACACAAAAAATAATAATAATAGTACAAGCAAGTGAACTGTTTAAGAAAAATAGATCTGTGAACTGTTATTTAAATAAGTTGAACTAAAATTAAAAAGACAGAAGGGTGTTCATGTCTTTTATACACTCACTGAAATCAGGATTGTTTTATACTAATCAGCAACTTTGGAAATTGAATATTAAGTCCTTCTACTATATGTCATTGTAATAAGTTAAATTTGATACATTTAATACAAGATACATTTAATAGCTTTCACCCACATCTACAATTTACACATGAAATCGAAAACAACAAAACAATACCATGTTTAGGGGCGTCGGTGGCCGCAAGGTTTAGTCGTTGACACGGCGCTCATCACTGTAAGGTAAAGGTCCCGGGTTCGAATCCAGCGGCCCTGCATTCGAACCCGACATACTTACAAATGGGCTTTTTTTCAAAAACACCGGCACCCTGAGGGTTTATATGACCTCTGCTGTTGCGAACCCTCGTTAAAATAAAAAATAAAAAAAAAAAATAAAATACCATGTTTAGATACACTTGTAATAAAACAACTAGGTGGCACATTAATCACAGATTGATATCAAAAACCAAGAAACACAGATCACTACCTCAACTTTACATCTCACCATCCCCTTCATACAATAATAAATACGGCCAAAGGGTTACTTCACAGAATTATTACCCTAAGCCATGAATCATTCACCACAAGAACATAAAGATATACAAACAGATCCTCCATAACAATCTCTACCCTAAACACATAATTAACAGAATAATCTAACACCATCCACTATTACTAATAATACTACATCAAATCTATCAAATACAAACAAACCAACGTACATTTCCATGTCATTCATTCATGGCCTATCACATAAATTAAACACATTTCTCTTATCCGATAACTTTAAAATAGCTTTCAAAAACTATAAAACAATTAAAACACTTTTTTCCAAAATTAAAGATCCCACACCAATAACAAACAAATCTGACATAATCTACAAAATCAACTGTTTAAACTGTCCGGCAACTTACATCGTTCTTACATCCCAATATCTGGACAAGAGAGTTAAGCAACATATCTATGATTGCAAAAAACACAAGCAAAATCCTACAGCACTCGCAACCCACCATTTTGAACACGAACACAATTTCGACTTCAACAATCCAAAAATATTAAACACAGAACAAAACAAACATAAACATAATTTTTTAGAAATGGTTTACATCAACAGAGATAAACACAGCACCAATTACAGAACAAATACATGTAAACTCAGTCATAGCTACACCAATATCATTAATCAAATTCAACATAGATAACATACATATATCATCTCATCACATTCCGTACATCAAACATAGTCTAATTTTTCAACAATTTAGCTTTCCTTTTCCTATTTATCCCCTTCTATATAATCCTGAAAGGATAATCTAGCCGAACCATTACCAACATTTTTTTCCCCTTCATCGGCTCTTTTCACATCAAAGAAGCTGACACTTTATACAAAATGTCTTTTCTGACTTCCTTCCCCACCCGTTCAAAATCCAACATATATAAACACAAAACAGCAATATGTCATTGGCACTCTCAACACGACACGCAAGAATGGCACAATTACACAGAAGACAAACACTTTGAGTGAGTAGAAATACTTTGATTGAATATAAAAAAAATATATTTTGCATTGTATAAATTCACTTTTTTCCACATCCTACATGTATTTGTTAAATGTAATCAATGTTTGTAAATCCCAGGCCCTGAAGATGATCTCAATAAAGATCGTAACGTTGGCACGATAAAGAAAATGTTTTTCTGAAACCTACATCACACCAGATCGCATCTCACGATTTCTGAATAATTATCGATTAACGGTCACTAACCACCACACATTGTGAAGAATTTTGAGAATAATAGATTAATTGTTCATTTTTGTAATGCATTATTAAAATTATTACATAGACTTTCGAAGTTTTGTAGGAAGTTACAAGTTCGAATATTTATTGGCTTTTGCTTCTGTCCATACCATCATATAATGAAGGTAATGTATATTTATTTTAATGAAGCCATGAAATGTAAATTAAACAATAAAATTAAAACAAAAAGATATTTATTTACCTACTGGTTGATTCATTTCCCAATTTGTTTTCTTCCATGCACAAAATATCCTCAAGCAGGGCATCAGATGTCGTCAAATTAAGGAAATTAACCTGAAAATAAAATATTTATTGACATTATCACAATTACATTTATTGGGCAATTAAACATGATATATCAATCGGCTTACAGTATATACAATTTTTGGCCCTGAATTGAGATAAATTGCAGAGAGATTTTCATTCTTGAACGTACACGTGACCCTACAGTCCTTTTGAAGAGACTCCCGACCATCCATCATCTTAAACATTTGCCATTATATTATTATATTATTTAATAATTATGTACATTTAAAGCTGGGTTGAAAGATTATTTACAGTTGAATAATCAAAACAAAATCATATCTATTTGCAATAATGCAAAACTTCTATTGAAAAACCTATGTTATATATAAGATCGATTATTTATTATTCAACTTACAGTTACATGTTTTTTTGGTACTACAATCAGACTATCATCGATAAGAGACAAAGTGCAATATTCTTCCTTAGAAATTTTAGAAACAACACCCTTATAGTATCTGTTGGAGGGTTGTTTTTTAGCCCAGACCTGTACACCTGGTTGAATCCCACAATTCTGTACAAATAAATTTAAACAATTAATAATATTTGATAAATTAATTTTAATCAACTTAAAAAAAAAATTGCATTACCATACTGTGAAAATGCCTATGCCTTAAGCATGTTATCAGGAGTTTTGCACCGAACCACGGATTTGGAATCACACCAATTCCACAGACTTGACCACATGTCACATGAAACCATAAATTGCAATTTGAATCACAACAAGGCACTGTTCCTGTGTCCCTTCCACAGATGAAACACTATGAAAAAGAAAATTTGTAAATATTACAATTACAAATTTTGTTTACATTGAATGACTTAAGAAAAGAACTTACAGGTCTTCTAAACGTGGTTAGTTGCATAGGTTTGTCCATTAAGCTGTAAATTCAAATGAAAATGAATAAAATAGTACCACATAGAAAATTGAATGTTTTATTTTTAGATTCAATTTTTATTTGATTTTTCATAATAATAAGGAAATTATGTTTTTTAAAGCATACTATATATACAAGATGAGTTTAACTTTTGTTCCACTATCTATATTTTTGAGGTATTTTCTTGATTTTTTTTTTTTATAAAATTTTTTTTAGCTTCTCATGAACCAAAAAGTTTTGATCTAACTCTCCACGAAAGGAACTTAACTATCTCAAACAGCAAGATACCCATCAATGTATATTTTTTGAAGATTTTTTTTACACTGAATGTTTTTAATTTGAAGCGACATCAAATTATTTACACAAAACTTTTTTCCAAACACAAACAGAAAACAAAATTTTCTCCAACTTCTTCAATAATCATCAATTTATTTATTTATCGTTTTCACTGATAGTAAATTACTTGCTCGTGGTATCGAAAATCTCGCATAACAACAGTTAACAGGATAATATATAGGTCATTAATGACATTCATATTAGTGCAAATTTTGGTACAATTACAAATTTAAACTTAATTTACTACACACAGGAATAGTTTGAAAGAAATATGCAGATTTATATATTGTATTGGCATAAAATTTAAATATGTCTAACATCTGGCATGAGATTTCACAGTCGGCCTTCACAAGGTGCCCAAGAAACATAAAAGTATTCATTTAATTTAAACGTGGACATGTTTTAATTTTTATTTATTGTTTCAACAATGTGAAGAAAAATAATGAACATACCTTTCCACTTTGAGATTTGTTGAGGGCAAGAAAAGTGCACACTGAACATGGACCCATTGTGAATCTACCATTTTCTTCATAGCACCACCACCAAGACCGCAAAAACGACAACTCTAAAATTGAAATCAGGTTAATTTTGTAACGTAAAACTCATAAATTATAAAATCAATTTACTTTGTAGGATGGACTGCTTGATTCACACTTATCACAAAGCCATTTTTTGTTGAACATTCGACTACTGTCGACGGCATAGCACTTTGCATGCATACAGACTTTACACTGCTCGCAAACGAGTAATATCGCAAGGGGCTCAGTAGAATCTCTTTCGAACATGCTACTTGGCATTGTGATTTTGCTTCTCGAGGGAATTGGCGGGTCTATGAGTTCATTTAGCCAATCTTGAGTCATGCCCAGCTGAACCTTTAAAACGTGTATAATGAATCATCGGCCTGTTATATGGCACTTTATTGTTCTTACCTCATTTAGTGCTTTTACATCAAAAAATACACAGAGAGCACAGTACGGCTCTTTCTGACTCCAATACTTGTTATAAGCCTCTTCAAATATGGGATTCTGGAGGTCCTGCATAAGTTTACTGAGGTCTTGAGCCTTCAGAAATTTTGAAATATTTGCTAGACTATTTGAAGATAATAAACCTGAAACCGTAATCTCTGTTAATACTAATCAAGGTTACTTTTAGAACATCATGGAAAATTTAATTTTATATGAGAGAACAGGAAAAGTTTAATTTTAATGCAAGTATGTTATGGTGGATTTAAAAAAAATCAATTTATAGTGATCTCTAAAGTTTTGAATGAAGACATTAAAATTAATATCAACTTGTGAACAACATAATTAAATTACATAACACAAACCTTGATGATTAAGTTGATCGGTAATGCATGTCGCTCGCATATTACAATTACGTTCGTTTCCATGACTAGAAGTTTCCTTAACAGGACAAGGCAAACATGCAGTGGTAGAAAATTTTGTAGAAGAATAATTATTTTTTGTAGCGGAGAACCTCGGGACGGTCAACTCTGGAGGTGACTTGGTTATTGGTTTGATAGTGAGTCCCGGGATGACAGGGCATGTATTATTTGTTGAAGAAACATTTGCCGTACTGGAATTTTCTAGTGTTATCGACAAATCATTGGGTGCGAAAATCCTTTCATTTATGAATGGGCTGTTGAGCGAGTTGATTATTGTTTGTTGAATCAGGGAATTTGGTGATGTGCATTTAGTTAATGATGATGGATTTGTAGTAGATGTAATATGATCATAATTTTGTTGTTTTGAAAGTAGCAGTGATTTATTCCCTGAAGACTGTCTGTTACTTGAATCTTGCCATAATTGGGCTATTTTATCAGATGGTAAAGGTTTGAAAACCAGTGGTTTCACCCTTTGTTTCTGAACCTTCACAATTAAAGTACGATTATTGAAACTATCTTTTTGCACTTGAACTGGAATTCCTTCTGATGATTTGTAGACTAAAAATTCCTCTTCTTTTTTTTCCTTTGGCGGTTGGTTCATAACATTCGGCAAATATTTCTTGTAGTTATAATCGAAACTCTTGCTCGAAGAAGGTTCCATAATGTTTCTCATGACTGTATTTGAACTGCCAATTTTAGAACCACTCTCAGGCTTTTTTATCGGACTCAGTGATTGTGAACGTGGAGGGCTTGGGGTTGAAATTGGCACAACAGAAACATTATTGGTAACTTGAATGAGGGATTTAAGAGAGCCTTCCTGAGAAATTTCATTTTCTTGCTGATTTTCAGGTACGTAGTTGAAATCAACAGGCTCTGCTTTAATGGGCATATTTAGTTCACCGTTTCCAGTCAAATAGCATGAAGCAAACTCGTCGAATTTCTCTTCTTTCACTGTGGGTAAATCATAAGTAGTGTTGATGTCATAAGGGCTTTTTATATAATTTTTAGGCTTTTTGTTATCTTTTTTAAACTGCTTCTTACTGGGACTTAAAGATTTTTTCATCAACAAATCTTTTTTCACTTTCTTCAAATTATTATCAATATTCCAATGCGATGGCCCATTGGGAGAAAAATGATCCTGCTGGTGAATTGATGAAAATTCCAGCTGTTGAAGTGTTGGAGAGTTATGTAGAGGTGGCTGGGATGGCATAATGTTCAGTTCTGATTCTTCCATTTTTTTCACTTGGGGAGAACTAGGAGGAGACGGAATTCTCAAGTATTGTGTTTCCAGCTGGGGATTAGGCTCCGGCAGCTCAACGCTTATGCATTTTTCAAGCTCCACTTGCAACTCCTTCACCTCAATGTATTCCCTTGACTTTATTTTTCTACTCACATACTTCTTTCTGTTTCTTGATGGTTTATTATCATGTTTCTTCCTTTTCTTCTTTGCATTTAATTCATACCCATCATCAACAATTGAGGCTTCCTCTAATTCTGAAAAAAAAAAAATCATTGGTAATATTAGAAAATATGTCAATTATTACAAAACATAATTTTTAACAAAAGAATTGTTTTATAATACAACCTGCTATAACAATTTCTGGAAATTGAGGTTCTAAATTAACTTGAATCATTTAAAACATAACACTACTTTTTTAGCAGCACACACAATCTCTAAGACTAACCTTAATTTTATATCAGATTATAAACTTAACCCTAACTCCTTACTTAACCAGTACTAGCCAGCATCTCTATGCCTATGATATCAATTCTTACTTATATTAATTTTGAATGTACATAAGTAGAAAAAACTATGTAATAATTAAACTTATAATTAATTGTTTATGTAATCATACTAGGAAATAACAAATGTTCATTTTATTTTAGGTATTTATTGTATATAACTAACTATATGTTAGGCATAACACTTTTACTTTTATAATCTGAATATTTGAATCTTTAACAAGTGAGGTAGAGATATAAATAACGGTAATTTGAAGAAGTGAGTTGTATAAGAGTTGTTCGAATTCCAGTTAGTTAATTTTTGAGAAGTCTAAAACGAAATGAAAACGTCTGTAACTTTATGAATATTTTGGCTAGAAAAAGCCAGTATCTCAGGTTTAACCGAATAGTACCAAATTTATAGCCATACTGTCAGGAACCAACTTAAAATTAATCATGCCCTTGAAATTTCACCTAACTTATATAAACGACTTTTTTAGCCAATCCTTTCTTACCCAAGCTAAACTTCCTGGTGTTTATGATATTATGTGTTACTTTTTGTTGATGAAACAAAAATCTGGTTTTTTAAGGAGTTACACATTTGCAAATTGTCGCAAATATGGATCTTGGGGACCATTTTAATTCCTGCAAGTGCTACCAGTAGCATCGGAGGCTTCAGATAATAGTTGTCTGGTGTTTTTTACTCGATAATCAATAACAACGCAAGGCTCATGTTTCTTAGATTTTTTAAAATATTTCTAAGTGGCATCTTTGCAATTTTTGTAAATAATTATTATTTAAATTAGATCAATTTTATCAATTAAATTTCCCATATTTAAATGATTTATTAAGAAAAATGATCTATTTACTAGATATAGATACACACATAAATATTAAAAAATAAATGTTTTAGTTTAGCTGTACTAAAGCTAAAAAAAAAATTTAAAACAAAATGTGGGTATGCGGGTGGGTTCAACAGAACATATACTGCTACTAAACAGTAAAATGTGGCATTTTTAAGTTCATAAGCCCATTTAGAGAGAGGTTGCTTGATGTGTCCCACTTGTCATTCCTTAGCTCCATATAGAGAGCGTGTAGATATGAAACCAGATATGAGAATTATGCTTGAGCACGGCAGCGAGTATCTGCGTCCTCTGTCTGATTTAGAGAGAAAACTGGGCTTTCTTTACTGTACAGAGTACTTTACAGATATCTCGTGTTTCTTTGTGTATATTGAGACTGAATGTATTTATTAGCATGAATGAGCAGTGTAAGAGGCGTAATATTAAGTACCTCATCAACCCTCAATTAGATTACTTATTTATATTTAATATGCGTAGAATGTGATGGAGGAATATCAAGTACTCCACCACCCTGAGGATATGTTATGTAAATAAAAAGAATGTATTTAAAAGTGATTGAGAGTGTGAATGGGTTTGCCCAACCTTTGTGGCTGGGCAAATAAGACTGAGGTCTGTTCCTGGGCTGCCAACACCTACGTGGGTGATTCTCAAGGCCTGCCAGTAATTTATTGTAAATTACAATAGCTGGAATTGCCGGCAGACTTCAAGAAGTGATAGGCTCAGTTCTACACCAGTGTGTATGTATGCACATCCAGATGCAGTGTCGGTTTATATAAATCAGTAATCAGTAATAATGATTATTTGGAAATCGTGAAATGCAGTCTGGTGTGATGTAGGTTTCAGAAAAACATTTTCTTTATCGTACCAACATTTCGATCTTTATTGAGATCATCTTCAGGGCCTGGGATTTACAAACATTGTTTACACTTAACAAATACCTGTAGGATGTGGAAAAAAAGTGAATACATACAATGCAAAAAAATATTTTTTATATTATATATATCACAGTTATACCACAACTTCCTTTCACATTACCCTTCCTCACTAAATACGTAGATCACATATTGACAGCAGCTCTCACAGATCAAATCCAAACAACATTAGATACATTTAATAGCTTTCATCCAAGCCTACAATTTACACATGAAATCGAAAACAACAAAATAATACCACTTTAGATACACTCGTAATAAAACTACCAGATGGTACATTAATCACAGATTGGTTTCAAAAACCAAGAAACACAGATCGCTACCTCAACTTTACATCTCACCATCCTCTTCATACAATAATAAACATGACCAAAGGGTTACTTCACAGAATTATTACCCTAAGCCATGAATACATAAAGATATATAAGAACATAAAGATATACAAGGTGTCCCAGTTCCTTCTGTCGAAATGAGCAAAAAATGCTCAGGAGAAAATTTTCGGAAAGTTCTCTATTTTGAAGATATTCGTCAATTTAGGTTTTTTCAGCTTTTCACTACCTTACCACATAAAAACGCTTACAACTTCTAAAATGTTGAGACTACAATAAATTCAATTACACCATTTGAAAGAACGCTAAATTTGCTGTAAGATACTTCTATTTGGAATAATCTGAATGACATAAAATGTTAGCCAATATCAGTTGGAACATGTCAAAATTACAAAATTTAAAATTTTGGTCATCATTGCATGTTCTACTGAGGTTACAAAAAAATACCTACAGCTTGTCAAATTACACAAAAACTTCTTCATCTAATATGCTTTACATTGATATATCCAGGTTTTTAAACAGTAGAGTTGAAAAATTGTATCTTACAGCAAATTTAGCATTATTTCAAATGGTGTAATTGGATTTGTTGTAGTCTCAACATTTTGGAAGTTGTAAGCGTTTTTATGTGGCAAGGTAGTGAAAAGTTGATAAAACCTAAATTGACGAATATCTTCAAAATAGAGAACTTTACGAAAATTTTCTCCTGAACATTTTTTGCTCCAAACGAAGAGTAGAATCAATTCCCTGAGTTTCGTCAGAGGAACTGGGACACCCTGTATAAACAGATCCTCCATAACAATCACTACCTTAAACACATAATCAACAGAATAATCAACAACTAAACTCAACACTAACACCATCCACTAGTACTAAAAATACTACATGAAATCTATCAAATACAAAAAAACCAACATACATTTCCATGCCATTCATTCACGACCTATCACATAAATTAAACACATTTCTCTTATCTGATAACTTTAAAATAGCTTTCAAAAACTATAAAACAATTAAAACACTTTTTTCCAAAATTAAAGCTCCCACAACCAATAACAAATAAATCTACAAAATCACTTGATTAAACTGTCTGGCAACTTCTTACATTGGTCTTATATCCCAATATCTGGATAAGAGAGTAAATCAACATGTCTATGATTGCAAAAAAACCCAAGCAAAATCCTACAACACACGCTACCCACCCACCATTTTGAACATGAACACAATTTCGATTTCAACAATCCAAAAATATTAAACACAGAACAAAACAAACATAAACGTAACTTTTTAGAAATGGTTGACATCAACAGAGATAAACACAGCATCAATTACAGAACAGACACATGTAAACTCAGTTGCAGCTACGCCAATATCATTAATCAAATTCAATATCGATAACACAAATATCATCACATCACACTAAACATAATAAACATATAAAACATTCATTACATCAAACATTTTTACATATTCTAATTTTTCAACAATTTAGCTTTCCTTTTCCTAATTATCCCCGTCTATATAATCCTGAAAGGATAATTTGGCCGAACCATTACCGACTTCCTTTCCCACCGCTTCAAAATCCAACATATATAAACATAAAACAGCAATATCTTACTGGCACTCTCAACACAACACGCAAGAATGGCACACTTATACAGAAAACAAACATTTTGAGTGAGTAGAAGTACTTTGAGTGAATACAAAAAAATATGTTTTTGCATTGTATAATTTTACTTTTTTCCACATCCTACATGTTTTTGTTAAATTTAAACAATCTTTGTAAATCCCAGGCCCTGAAGATGATCTCAATAAAGATCAAAACGTTGGCACGATAGAGAAAATGTTTTTCTGAAACCTACGTTACACCAGACCGCATCTCACGATTTCCGAATAATCATTGACCACACAAATCAGTAGTTAATTTAAATATTAAACAGTATTCTCAGCTTACCCATTTCACCAGCTTTTAGCCAAATATCTTCAAGAACCTGAATTTGTTCTTCGTCTGGTGAATCTTCTTCCAGTTCAATTTCTTCAATGACTCGCTTAAGCTCATTTGGTATCGGAAGAACTCTCTCGTTTTCTGATTTCTTCAGAGGTGGTACACGTTTGTTCCCTTCCATTAATTGTGGATTCTTATTACTGAAAATAACAATAAGACAAAACTTAATTTTAATAATACCATACATTGTGTGTTTTTTTTTTTTTTTTAATGACTAAACAATTTAGGTTCAAGCAACAAATAATGGATGATTTTTTATGTATTATTTTGAAATACAGCTTACTTTTTGTTGCATTGGATCTCCTGCGATGATGGTGGAGGTGCCACAGAAACTCGTGTGGGATCTTCAGGATGGGGACCTAAATCTTTTCCCTGTAGCCATAAATCGTACCTCTCAGGCTGGAACCTCTTAACAAATGTGTCCATGGATATTTTCACATTGTCTGGCCTTGGGGGCAAAAATTTTAATTAAATATAATTATTAAAAAAACTATTGTTAATTATATTTTACCTGCACAAGCATTGCAACGCCCTCTTTCCGTACTCGACCCAACGCTTTGTGGCAAAGTTTGTTGATTCTGCACAATTGAAGCCATGATTAAAACCAGCGTGGTATCCATATGGGAAAGTAATCATGATTTCACCCTCTTCCTGAGTTATCTATAGAAAAAATATCATCAGATTAAGTATTTCAATTAACTAATAATGAAGTATTCAAATTATATTAAAACAGCGCCAGACATTTTAACCTAATAATATGTAAGGACGAGGATTAACTTCACCCTGCAGTTATTTCATGCAATATTGAATAAATAATATATTACCTTGTTAAAAGGAATTGAATATTGCTTCAATACATGTGGGGAAATAATAGTCATCTTATGTCGCAAAAACGCAGGACAAGTTTTGCTGTAACTTGGAAAAAATCCATTTGCCAGCCTTTCTAAACGTTTGCCATGTTCTGGTGGTATCGAATACCTAAAATCAAATTTAAAAAAAAAAAAAAATAGTACAAATAAACAAATAAAATTCAAAAAATTGAATGACATCAATAATAATTACCATGTTTTTGGAGCTCCAAAATGTAAATAATTAATACTGTACAGGTCCATATCTTCAGTGTGCCAGGCAAAAGTTGTTTTCCACATTCCAAAATACAAGTACGCAGTGTTAACACCTTCGATCGAAATCCCATAGTCCTCATTAACATAGTCCAAAATTGTTCCAAGCCTGTTGATGTTCCACTCCTAATCACAAAAATAATATTTAGAATACCGTTTTTAACCAGGTATAATTAAAAACTTACATTTACTGAATCATCTGTCAGAGTGCCACTCACATCGGCCCCATAAATAGGCGGACTGTAAGTAATGTTTTTCCAATATTTTCTCTCAAGGTCTTCAAAATCGCTGTAATGAGGCGTGCAGTACTTTGCCGATGAAGCGAGCTTTTGATATTCGACAACTGACATTGGCTTCTTCTGTATGTTGATCTGTTGATACAGCCCTTGCTTTCCAGTTACGACTTGACATATTGGTGCTGGAATTTTCAATTGGATTGAACTTAAATCATAACCCTCTGCTCTTGGCTTCCACTCAGGAGGAGGAATTATCTGCAAGAAACAAAAGAGAAAATAAATTAGTAGCATAAGTACCAATTTAGTTAACCATTTGTTATATTTAAAACAAAATCATTATTTCAATTCAACAGAAATTTCCACAAAAAGATTTTTTATATGAATATAACAGTTACACATTCACCAAAGCTTAGCAAATTGTGCAAAAGTGTTCAGGTTCCCAATGATCTGAACAAAATATAAATGAAAATGTAAAAATAATAAAAACACAATGAGTTAATAATAAAAACCGTATGAGTACAAGAATACGGTTCGATGACTAAATAAAAAAATATTTAAAAAATCAGACTGCAGTGGCCGAGTAGTTATGGTGTCCAACTGTTTTTTAATCTATGGTAGAATGAAAAAGGTATTGTGTAAAGAGGTTTGGCCTGCTGTACATCTCACTCAACGGGTAGTTTGACAGTGTTTATGCTAACATTTTTATTTATTAATGGTTGGTTGGGAAATCTTGTCATTTGTTATTTAAATTTATCATTGTGTTTTAAATTTATCATTTTGAAGAATTGTGAAAACGGAAAATTTGTAAGGATCAAGACGCTGGAGGGAGAAGTAGGTCATTTTCAGTAAGACGTCGTAAAAACAGTGAGTCGCTCCCTGGCTTTCGACCTGTACGCACGAACGTGCATCAGTACATCAGCTGTCTTCAGTGAGTCACTCCCTGGGTTTTAACCTGTACGCACGAACGTACATCAGTTGTCTTCAGCCAGTCGCTACCTGGGTTTCAACCTGTACGCACGAACGTACATCAGCTGTCTTCAGCCAGTCACTCCCTGGGTTTCAACCTGTACGTACGAACGTACATCAGCTGTCTTCAGCCAGTCGCTCCCTGGTCTTTGACCTATATGCACGAACATACATCAGCTTTCTTCAGTCAGTCGCTATCTGGTTTCCGACGGGTAAGAACGAACGCACCTTTGACTTCATCCAGCGAGTGGCTCCCAGACTCCAATCAAGATAAACACAAAATCGTTTGATCTTCACTGTCGTGAGTCGACAAGACGTACGAACGTCCTTATTCTTTTTCTTCAACATTGCCATTTTTTGTATCAACTTATCTCTCTCTCTCTATCTATATTTCTATATAATTCATTAACTTTGTTTTGTTTCTAGCCAGATTTTAATTTACATATTTATGTCATAAATTGTGAATTAATATATTTAATTATCAAACGAAGTTTTAAACTATTTTTTATCAATCAAATCCTTTACGCAACAGCCGACAACTATCCCTGGTAGCGCCGGACTTGGAGGGTAGATATCCAATACTTTCTCCCACCGGCGTCTACAAAACAGACAGAATTACATTACTTTTTTACTTATCACTAGAATATTACAGTCGATCCCTGCTGTTTTCTTTATTTTGCTTCTGAAAAATTACATTTTTCAACACATTGTAGTTTCCATACTTTCTTCTAGATACTGACAGGGTGGGTAATTGAACGTTAAGCTGAATTACTTGACTTTTTTTTTTAAACTCATGTAAAATTGTTTTGCAAGTTTCAAAGTGCTGCCCTTACAAATAATAGATAATGGAAATAAGCGTATAGGCTCATTCCATTTCTGCACGTGTATCTTGACTCAAATGGACAATGGTAAAATTGTTGGAGGTTACTCAATTGTGCAAACAAACATTTCGTCTTACAAACTGAAAAATTTACAAGGACCAAAAAATTGCATATACAACTACAATTTGCAAGCAATTTTTTCACAATAATCAAGTGTGCTTCTACATTCTGCAGATATACAACAGAATTATGATATAACTGTAACACTTGAAATATTTCACAATGCAATAAAATTTGTATCTTAATACTCTCATCAGAGACATAAAAAGCCTTACATTAGTACAATCAATATAAAAAGCAGATTAGAATTAGCCTGCAATAAGCTTGAAAAGCCTTGAGGGGGGTTATTTTTAAAGATGGATTTATGTTTCTGTTCTGTTAATGTAAGAATATGAGAGGATAAATGCATTAAAATAAAATCAAGAAATGAAAATTTTTTGTTGGATTTTTGCAAAAGAAAGACAATTCTTATCATGTGGCCAAAGACAAATTATTAAATGTAGTTCCTGTACAATGCAAAAATAAGATAAACCTTTTGATCATACTGAAGATGGCAAAATGCTGAAATTTGTGTGACAGACAAAATCAGTAAAAGCAGGAAGATGTGGATTATCAGAAGTGATAATTCTTTAAAAAAAATTAGTTTTTAATAATAAGTCATTGGAGGGTGATGGTGGCCTTTGCATTAGACACACCGTTCAACACTGTAAGGTAAAGATCCCGGCTTCGAATCCAACAGCCCTGCATTCGAAACCGACAGGAGTTACAAATGGGCTTTTATTTTAAAAACCAGCACCCTCAGGGTTGATATGACTTTGCTGTTAAGAACCCTCATAAAAAAATCCATCAAAATCAGGTACCACCTTCACAAAACCTCGTACATATTTCAATTAATTAAGGTTTTTAGTTGAGATAAAAAAACCTTAATTAATTGAAAGATATTAATTGGACCACGAAACTAGTGAATTTAACCTCGTACATATGTTGAAGTTGTTCTGAATATAGCCCATTCCAAGAAGAATTAAGGCAAGCTTTTCATAGAGTCCTACAAAATGTTCCTTTTGCAGGCTTGTATACCCAATTTTCAATCACCTACACCCAATCTAAAATACATTACGCCCGCAAACAAACGTGCAGTTTTAGCAGATAGGAAAATTTCTTATACAATAATTTGCAATATTATCAGAATTTTATACCTCAATGACATTTTCATTAAACCTTTCCTAACCATTAAAAGAATACAAATACTGAGCATAAAATATGGTCATAATATTTACAAATTTTTGAACACAGTAAAGGATTAAAATCATACCAATAATAAATAATAACATTGAAAGACATATTAGGAAACAAATTAAATAAACATTTTGTTTACAGAATACTGTTTCTAGTTCATACATGTTAGTAAGATCTAAATAGCAATATAAGAAAGCCTTGGGATCAAATGCAAGAAAGAAAAAATCAACACCACAGGAAAAAGGCAGGCAAAAGAATTAGTTATCTTAGTCTAATATCAGATTAAATATATATTAAACTTATATCAGACCTGCTGCAACAATGATGTAAAAAGCTTAACATTATTGCTGGTCTGTTAGAATCCGTATGCGGAAGAGCAGAACAGTCACAATTAGCCACCACAGCTCAAACTACAGGTAACTCCTTAATTCAATCCATAAGATGTTGTAGGAGTACATTCCTTTCTCTCTCCCATCAAGTGGGAAGATTTTTATTTTTATTTTATTTGTATCCTGTACACACATCTATACATCTTACAAATTAAGTTTTCTGATTTTCTACAAACACATCACTGACACTAAGGTCAGCATTGCTCCCGGAACATGTTTTGAGAAACCGGCCTAGGCTGGCATTCTCGCTGCTGAGGGATTATGGGGCGAGTAGGTCTCTGAGCCAATGTTGTTTATTATGACATTGGAGATAGTAAAATGGGTTTGAACAGAAGGGTTAAGGAGAGAAGAAAGGTTAGAGTGGAATTTCAGGAAGCAGAAGCAGATCAAATCTTGAACGAAGGGAATGTTGAAATCATTGTGGTGAAGTTAGAGATGTAGTAGGGAGCTTGGATAAGCTTGGCTCTGAGGATGGCTTCACACTACTCCAAATCTGCTCCGTTTGACCAAAAAGGTCGAATTATTGTTTTGTAAATTGTTGTTTGTTACAGTCATATCTGATTTTTGTCTAGTCTTCTTAAGTGTCCGAGTCTTCTGTTCTTATTGCTTCAGTCTAGTGTGTGGATTCCACATCAGTCTGCTGTCTAGGTACAGTCCTAAGACATTGAAATGGATTGGCAGATCAGCTGTATAAATTGTGTACAGGATGGGACCAAGGATGCTCCCTTGTGGGTTGCCGGCTTGGCCGGCTTTATCTCTGAAAACTCATTGCCGCACCTGACTCTGAAGCAGCGATTGGTTAGATAGGATTTCAGGAATAGGTCATAACTAGGTAGGAACTGTTTTATTTTGTAGGAAATTCCTGGATGTCAGAATGTCAAACACTTGTGATACTAAAAATACCCCCAAGCAGTACTCCCTAATGCGGATGATATGGCATCTACATCTTTAAAACAAGGATGTATTGTGAAGTAGCAAAGACAGAAGCCGAATTGGTAAATGGAAATGGTTTTATAAAATACTAGAAAAGGAAGCATTTTAAGAAGTCTTTTGAGGATTTTAGACATCACTGGGAGAAGGCTGATGAGTCTGTAAAAGGATATGTGACAGAAAGTTTGTGGGGTTAAGATATAAGATTGAAAATGGAGTATTTTAGTTTAAAAAAAGTACGGTGAGAGGTTTCAGAGTATTGTGGGGGATTTCTTGCTTGAGGATTTGTGAATTTAAAGTCTGAAGATAGGGTTATGTCTTATGTGTACTGGTTTCTTCTTCAGATGACAGTGCCCTGTTTTTCGATTAAGATTAGCAAGATTAGATGTTCAATCAAACTTAGTTTTTCTTATGTAACAAGGATAAGTGGCGATAATGGTCCCATTTGTATGATATGCAATGGGGAGGAAGAGAAAAAACGGCCAAATATCATCTTCTATGCAAAGCAACCACTCAATGGAGACACAACCTGGGATACAAAGAAACCCAGGGTAAGAAATTGAAGCAACGACAGTCTATGACCTAGTACTTCCTGAGAAAGATTGAGGCAATTACATTGAACTAGGAAAGGAAAATAAAACAGAACACAGCAGTGCCTGGGGAACAAAAAACCCACTCCCTAGTATCCATATTCATCACCATTATTACAACATATATGGTGCAACCCCAACGATTAGGACCATACTGTGGAAAGTGGAAAGACCACACTTCTCAATCACATTAACAAAGGATTTGCACCAATGTAGCTGGGTTTTTTTTTTCGACCTAGTCGGCATGTTTCTATCCTCTACTTTGCCCACATTTTTTTAGATAGTAGTTATGCAACTGGAAGAAACAGCCACCCATATCGTTTATGAATGAGACGCACCGGACAACCTGGGATAAAAAGAAAATCCAGGGAAAAAGCAACGGCTTATACCTCTTAAGGGAAGGATCACAAGTCAACTGAAATAATGAAATGGAAAAATATAATAAGCCAGAAGGTTGCAGTGCTCCATTTCCTAGATTTCCGTCTGATAATCTTCATGTCAAACACTAGTGTTACATGTAAAACATATTCTGTTGTACTTTGTGCTGCTGTATTATCTCCAAAGTGTGCTACTGCCAGGTCTTTTCTGACAGGTGTCACGAGCAAAAGTTCAGGAATGAGTACGCTTATCACATTAAGTTTGATTTTGGGAATTATTATGTCCAAAATCCGATTTTATTTCACTAATCTCTGTTGATCACCAACATGTAGCCCTAGATTGAAACTGTCATAAGGAGACAAACTTGGCACTACGAATACGCGTTGTTCTATAAGCCATAACTTTTTTTATAGTCAACAAATATTTGATCGTTTACCCAATTGAGTTGTGAACCGAAATGTTCTTCTGGCAGCATTACATTAAGCCAGGAGCTTTAAGTTGATAAACTCCATGCCCTGGCACCTAAATGAGATTTATGCAAGGCATGCTGTGCCCATTGTTCAATACAAAAGTGTATTTTTTATATTTTATTAAATAAACTCTCTGATTTTGGGTGTAGGGTTTTTTCTGTCGAATGAGGATTGAGGGCGAAACATGATAGGCTACATGGTTCATGCATAAAATTTTAATTACTGAAATGATAAAATAATAAACGCGTTTTAATGAAATATTGGAGGAATTTTACTTCAAATATGAACGACTAAACGTGTATCGTTGACATTGGACAGAATGTCATTTTAAGATGGGATGGAGAAAGATGTGCCGATATTTTCGTTTGTTAATGTTTTGTGTTTGACGAATTTCTATTAATTAACTTTTTTCGTTTTAAATCCACAAGTCGTAGCCAGTGTCAAATCTCTCGTGTACATGTTGCATGCCAAAACCGGTTGACAATTGGAGATTAACAATTTCTAAAACTAGAAAAAACAAACTTGTTTTTACACTGACAGATACTTGTAAGTTAGGGAAAAATGACTATGTGCCAGTATCAGCCGTAACTGAGGTTAGCTGCCTTTCGGATTATTTATTTATTTGTAAAGCTAATTTAATTGAAAAGAACATAAAATTAATAATAAAAAAATTCTCTTACTTTAGCGAGCCCAGCTTTGTGAGCGCCCTGTTCTTCGATAAAGTCGACGTACTTCGAGAAATTTTTGAATTCTTCGTAAGTCGGCCTGAAGACCTGTATTTTAGGCACTCCCGGCTTAGAATCCATTTTAAAAACGACAATTCACAAATCGGCCAATAAACAAAAAAAAGTGAAACTTGATTTGGAAATTGATTAATGTTTACAAGCGGATGTAAACAAAACCTGAGCGACGGCACTTGACGGGTGCACTCGGGGACTTGGCCGTGCTCTTACTCGTGATTTCACAAGAAACGGGCTTAGTTTCGTCTTTCGAGAGATCGTTTCAGAGAGAGAAAAAAGGAAACCCGTCTCCCAAAACAGCCGATGTAAAACGTTTGCGAAAGGGCGAGTTTAACTTGCAATATGACACAATTTTCCACCCCCGATTCGGAACAGAGTGAAAACACGCGAGTTTGACGGGCCGACGACGACTCACGTTATATCCGTGTTGAGCATATTAACGGATATGCTTGACGGCATAATACGGGCTTTTCGGACTTAGCGAACTTCACTCGGACTGACACTCGGATTGAGCGATACAGGGTACTGAAGACGGTCAAACATAGCCTTACGACTCGCGTTCCAAACCGATTGCCATTACCAGGAGCAAACGGATCACGTCCTCAGTTTTCTGCGCCCTCTTCCTCGTCACAGATTTTTTCCCTTTATTAACTTTACTCCAAGATTTTAATTGTTTAATTTCCCTTTCTTATGAATCGGAAGAAGAACCTTTTTTTAAATTAAATTTACTATCACTTATTTCGAAAATATATATTCCTACGTTACAGTGAGAGGTTCTATTCCCAACTTCTAACTTTCGATATTGTACTGGTTGAAAACTAAATTTGTGACAACACAAAATAAATTGTTCTTTTTTTCTTATAGGTAAGCTATTTATTTATAAATATACAAATTAAAAATAATATAATGTATTCCAAAAGCACGTACAGCCTTTGAACCGAAAAACAACAATATTATGATATTTTTATTATTATTTATTTATCTTAGGTGATTCTGTTTTTTTAAATGTAGTTAGGCCTTTTTTTTTAATATTCTATAATTTTAAAACGATACAAATAATATTGTAAACATGTACTCCTTACCACTGCAATCCGTTTTTATTTCTGTATATTGCTGTAACAGAACTAAGAAATGTTATCTTCCTGACCATGAAATTTTTTAGCTTCTACATTTGTTCATTGGCACCAAATGTAGAAAATTTTTGTCAACTGGTACGAAAAAATTAATTTATAAACATCATCAAATTTTTAGCCAATACATTCCTTTCAGTTTCCTTGTCAACGGAAAGTCAATAGGGAATTCAATATAACACCATCAGCCCTCTCATACTACGCATTCATGCTAATGAATATCTTCACGCCCAATGTACACAAAAGATAAAACGAGATGTCACAGCGGATCCAAAGTTACCCAAAATCTCATATTGGCTGGCATTCTTACAAGCTTTCTATATGGAGCTAAGAATGACTTCATTCAAGTTGGATGCATCAAGCCGCTTTTCTATACATGCTGGACACTTAGGTGGGCTTTGGCCAGAAGTAAGTGTCCGTGTGTCAACCTATTCTTAATCGTGTGTGGATAATACCTTTTCTACAAATTCAAATCCTCTTAGGGCCACCCAAAAGGTAACAAAACGAGATGTCACTACTGTCCTGTTGGAACAGAGGATCCAAAGGTTTTGGCCCAGAAGTAAGTGTCAACCTTGCATGGCCTATTCTTAATCGTGTGAGGATAATACCTCTGTTAACTCTAAGTTTCTACATTTGTTCTTGCTTTGTTGGCACCAAATTCAGGACAATTTTTGTCAACTGTTTTGAAAAAATAATTTATAAACATTTTAAAATTTTCAAACAATAAATTATCCCCTTTCTTTCTCTTCGTCAATTGAAAGTCGATAGGTTATTCAATATTCTACCATCAGCTGTCTGATACACAGCACATTCATGCTAATAATATACTTACACTCTATGCACCCAAAAGGACAAAATATGATATTTATCGGTGTGCAGTCCTGTTTCTTTGAAAATCAGAATAGAGGATCCAAAGATTCGCTGCCTAGATTCTCATATTCCTTGGCTCCGTATAGAGAGGGGGTAGGAATGCCAACCTTCAATTTAAGTGGGATGCATTGGGCAACTTTTCTATACATGCCGAACACTTAGGTGGGCTTTGACCCAGAAGTGAATAGTGATCTACTCCAGCCCCGTCAAGCTTTTAGCTAGGGTGAGTCAGGTTGCCCTGCCTGACGGGTGAGTGCCCACCATTTTCTAGTTAACTGCAGGGGTAGGTTTGGAAAAGCACAACTATTAGGGTAGAACATTCAAGTCTCTTTATTCAAAAAGACTGAACAATCCCCCGACTAATACAATTTAACAAACAATTCTCTATTCTTATACACAAGTCTCTTAATTCTAAATAATTAAACAATACTACTTATAAATTAAACCTACACTTCTATATACAAATAGATACCCCAAGCCAACAAATTTTTTATTTCTATCAGCTTAATTCATGAAGAATGCATTATTCAAGATTAGGCTGCAGCCTCGAAATTGCCCCCAACTGTTCTCTAACTCTCCTGCCAACTGATTGACAAATCTAGTATTCACAGAACTGGAATGCCAGCATCTGTCTCGACTGTTGGGTGGATCAGATTCCGCAAACTATGCTGAGCCGCACTAGTTCACCTTCCTCCCTCTTGCTGTCCTTTATGACTCCAGCTGACTCTTCTCTATGCCAGCTGTCATGACCACACCTGTCCTTCTCTCAGACTCTGACCAAGTCTTACTCGAGCCTGCCCTCTTGACTGGCCCCTAGGGATAGTATTTAAGCCAATTAGTCGGGGAGGAGGTGGGGAACCCGTCAAGCTTACAAAATACTGCTATGCTACCTGGTGACCCGAGTCCCCTGGTCTTCCTCAGGTCATTGAGCTTTTCCAGACGAATCCGGGCATTAGCTAGTCCTAGGGATTGTGCAATAAGGCCACTTGTCAGCATAACAGTATACATTTCTGGAGCGATTGCCCAGGATCGACCCATATTTCTCAGTCACAAACACCCAGCTGTTATCATTTTGCCAGCTTTATTTAGCTATGTCTGGGGTTTTCGTGAAAGGCAAGGTCGGTCGGCTCCCTAGATTCAAGGACACTTCCGATAACCCAATTTTACACAATACGCTCTCCCAACAATTAGCTGAAATATTCAAACTTCCAGTCTTAATATTTACATTAAATGTAATTAATAGAAAAAATCTGTTTAAGATTCCTTTCTGGAATCTTCACATTACCTCCTCTTTCCCAGAAGTGTGCATACCCTGTATACTTCCTCCCTTTACAATATGGTTCTTGCATACGAACTTAGAACTACAAAACTGTCCTTTAATTGGCGTTAGTGCCCAGCGTCTTGAACGGTCTTCGGCAAATATGGTGTCTCCTCACTTGCAGGCGTGGTGGTCATCGTGATCTAGACACGGGATCTCCTCTTCCACAGCCCTATTCCGATGACTGTCCCGACGATTAGAACCTCAGGGAACACATGCTGCTTATCCACAACTGTCTCCTTCGGTTGCGGGTGCCATGCAATAGGTTAATCCTCTGCTGCAGTTCCTGGTAGGTCAGCTCTTCATCGACATTGAGAGTAGCCGGTCAGATGACGCAGCTGCACAATCTTCTGGGAGCTCCAAGATTCCATCCCCCTGAATTTCCCTCTTCTCGGATTTCCTGTTCAGGCACTTGAGCAGTACCTTGTCTGGCGTACCAGGCTGTAGTACATGTTGCTCTCTCCTCATTCCATAGCCGCAGTGGGGAGTCATCTGTGTGGACCACCCTCTGGCACTGCTGCTATATTACCTTGGTGTCCCCAATGAAGGCAGCACTCACACATTTAGGGGTCCTACGGGATACTAGAGGCATTGTGGCGCAGATGGTTGGGTGGCAACCTCGACACCTCCAAGGCAGCTCTCACACAGTTAGGGGTCCTACGGGACACTAGAGGCATTGTGGCGCAGACGGTTGGGTGGCAACCTCGACACCTCCTTTTCAGTTTCTTCATGTGATAACTAAATCATCAACAAATTCTCTTCTCCATTTTAGGTGATTGTTTCTTGGATTTGGTTTGCTAAAGAAATCATGAACTGCCTCAACCTTGTATGTATAACTTTTAAGGTTGGCATTAATAATAAAACAACAAGTGTTGAATAAACATATTTATTTTTGTTAAGGATGACCATGAATGGTTCATTAGCCAGAATTGCCCGGGTGTCGGTCAGGAGTATATATAGTTTACATATTATGTAGATGTAGAAGAAAAGATAAAACAATTAATTTCTTTTCCCTACATTTTGCCTGGTTTTGAGTCTTTACTCTTCTATAGAGGCAAAAACGTCAGTCAAAGAAGTGAATAGTCTTTGAAAAATTGTTATATTTGTTTGCTATTGTTTCCTCTTTTTTTTGTAAATGATGGTTTCACCCACAGATTTGTTTTTTACAACAAATAGTGTGAGTAGAAAAAAGTGAAATCAAAAAGTGAATCTACATACCTCACCATCATTTCTATTGCTTCCTTTTGTTCAAGCTATCTACCATCTATGCAATCTTCCTCAGGAAAACGTAGGATAGAATTGAATTGCAAATTTAAATTTAAGGTGTACCTTTACTGTACAACTTAATACTTTACTTTCTTCGCGACAACCTTCCCTTAGTCTGGAAGAGTGTAATTCTTTCTTTGCATTCTTCCAGATTCAAGTTGTTGCTGAGGAGGGGACGTGGGAGCCCCAGTCCCAAAATATTACTTTTTTTAAAATAAAATTGGTTGTTAATTAATAATAAAGAAACCCGATCCACAATTATATAATCAATTTTTAAGAAAAACCCAGCGGTTCCTACTTTTTAAAAAATAATTTATGGGGCCATGATGTGCAAATTTGTGCTATACATGATTGTTCGTGGCTAAGTTAATATTAAAGTTTCTTGTAATGTAGTACATAAATGATGACTTTTGACTGTAAAATGGAAAATTAACCAAATAGTACTCATTTTGTTATCTATTCTAAAAACGAGCGCAAAATATTTTGTAAACATTCTCACTCACCACAACGATGAAATGCGATAGGTAAAAATTCCTTTTTTATTTCACTCACACAACTTTATTGAATTAATGTCCTACGGGCTGTGGGCCAGAGTAGGAGATATGCAACTTTACTGCTTACTTAGATTCCCAGAAACTAGACTCAACACCTAGTTGCAAAAAGTAGATAGCTGATAATTTTATGTAACAAATGAATATTTCCTTGTGTTAACTCTGCTATCATCAGACTGGGCTGCTGGGCTTTTTTTATTACTAGTAATTTAGATGATGTTATTAGTCATCAAATAATTTATGAGATTCTTTAATCATAGATAAAATGTGAGTGTATATTAATATTTATACCACGTTCCTTCAACAAACAGTTGAAATAATGTTACCTACAAAAGCATTTTCTTTTTAACAAAATTTAGTAGTTAAAAAGCATGTTTTAAGACCACAAGTCAGTTTTGATCATTAGAATCCTGAAGATAATAATCTACATAGTATTTTATTAAGTTTAATAATTAAGTTAATTTGTTTTTAACGGTTTTGTGCAAAAGCCTAATGGTGTTGGTCAGAGAGCATGTTATATATTCTAAAATTTTCTTTTTTTTCTCCCAATTGGATTTACAGAGGTGTAAGTAAAATCCGGCAAAATGGGTGAGCGAAAAGGAACAAACAAATACTATCCACCTGATTACAACCCAGCCAAAGGTGGGCTGAACAAATTTCTTGGGACTCATGCTCTCAGGGAGCGGGCGAGGAAGCTCCACATGGGCATCTTAATAATACGTTTTGAAATGCCCTTCAATATATGGTGCGAAGGCTGTAAAAATCACATCGGAATGGGCGTTAGGTAATTATTACTCAATTTAATCCAAACCCTTACTATCGCGATTTAATTCGGACTTTGTATTCAGGTACAATGCAGAGAAGAAGAAAATCGGAATGTACTATACAACTCCAGTTTACCAGTTCAGGATGAAGTGCCATTTATGTGATAACCATTTTGAAATAAAAACTGATCCTGCTGTAAGTTTGGCTAAATATATTAATACTCCAATTTATTATATATGCATAATTTATTGAACTTTTTTTTTTTTTAAGAACCTGGAATATATTGTTGTCAGTGGAGCAAGGAGACAGGAAAACCGCTGGGACCCGACCGAAAACGGCCAGGTTGTCCCTGAAGACAAAGAGACTTCCAAAAGACTTTTTGATGATGCCATGTTTAAACTAGAACATGGGACAGACGACAAAGAACATAGTGCAAAAATAAATCCAGTCCTCAATAAATTAATTAGTCAAAACGATTCAAAATGGAAAAATGACTTCCAGGCCAACATGATGCTGAGAGCACAATTTCGTGTGAGTATTAGACATTTTCATAAAAGCAACTCCCAAACTGGCTGAAGTTTTAACATTGGCTGTGTCCTATCCTTGGCCAATTTGGCTGTCCAAGGTAGAACCCAATTGCTCTCTGGAACTTAAAAATATGGTAAATGATGTTTTCATTTTAATAACGTTCATATAAGTGCTATAAATCATAACATATAACAGTTGTGCCCCATTTAGCGCTAAGTAAATGAAGTAGGCAACCCACAAAACATTAGATCAATTTGGGTATGAAGCTGAATAAAAGTTGTTTCAACTTTCAATAATAAGTTTTACTTTATTTTACAAAATCATACAAAATGGGTAAATAATCAATTAAAATAACCAAACATATACACAGAAAAGCAACCCTAACCATCCCTAAAACTTTTTCCGATGTGTTTCAGCCTAATATAGACCATCTTCAGTGACTTTTTTAAAATAAAGTAGTTTGGTGGTTTTTTTATATATAAAAAAAAATCAAAAGTTAATGCCAAATGTGGAAAAGACACTTTACTTCCCACCCAATAACTTCTATTCTTATCATCATCCCATCAATCAATAAAAAATCTCAAGTAAAAAAAAAAAAATTGAAATGACCACAGCCTGTGACATGTTTGCTCTTTCTGAGATGGTCCTAGGGATTTTTAATGGAATCGTGGAGGAAGAGTATAAATGTATAATCTGCGTCCACCACACCCAGAAGGACAGTTGGCATGATTCACATGTTGCACCTTATGCAGTCAATGTCCACTCACCAGACCACTATGTTTAAATTCAAGTCATTATTTTCAAATCAACTTAATTTAAATCTTTAATTTATACTGTTTTAAAGGATATAATGAGTTTTATTAGTGATAGCTTAATTATTCTATAAGTAACTTATTTCTTGGCAATATTTATGCTGTCCAGTTAAATCCTTAATAATATGTTCATCAGACTTTGGGAATTGCTCTAATGCAGATGAATTTACTCTACATTTATTAATTATATTTACAATATGTATGGAAAATTTTAGAAAAAGAAAAAAGAGCTGAAAGCAAAAGAGAAAGTGGATAATATACTTTTAAAAAAGTCAAGTCTGAGTATAGCACTTCTCCCTGAGAATGAGGATGACATCAAGCTTGCCTCCCTCTTAAAGCTACAACCTTCGACAAGTATGTATAAAGTTTTATTGAGATGTACGTTTACACAAGTTTTACACTTTCTTTCTCATAAACACAGGTGCCAACGAGAAATTGAATCTAAAAATGAAAAAAATCCAAAAGAGCCTTATAATTCCTAAAAGTCTCGAGAAGCCAAAGCCTGACTTGGGCATCAGATTAAAAATCCCTCCGCCTCCATCTTCTCTGGTGGCCAATGATTATGATTCATCAGAAGAAGATGTCTAAAATTGTATTATAAATATTAACTTTAATATTTTGGTTGTTATTCCAAGAGGCTTTGTTTTTATTTTTTGTTATTTATTATAAACCTTTATATCATAAATAAACAAATGTTAAAGAAATTATTGATTTAATTAATTAATTTTTTTTTACTTATTACCTAAATAACGAAGGCTTTTCTTTTCGAAATGCACAAAATTTCTAATGAATTAATTGTAATAAATTCCATCTGTACTATTAACTGTAATTTCGAAAGGGAACAGCTGACAAAACTTGGGGCATTTTCAAAAGTAGATTTGCAAGTATTCTGAAATGAGACTTATTTGTATTATTTGTATAAGAATTTTAAGCGACATATTTGTCACTTGTATATAATAGAACAGGTATATGATGTTTATATTAACTGTGCTATATTCCTAAAAGTATTAAAATGCAGAGCTCTTAAATTCAAATGCGTACAACTACAAAGAAATTCTTTTATTGTGAGATAATTCAAATAAAGAGATTTAAGATGAAAAAGGTTAAATCAAACATAATTGGATACAAATAAGACTTGAAAGTTTCATTTGTTAACTAAAAACCAACGTGCCCAGTTATAGAAAATAAAGACATTTTATTTAAATGTGTATAAGGTTTCATTAAAATTCCAACAACTGAAAAATATTCTTCCTAGAATGAAATCATCAGCGAAAAAAGAGTCATACTCTTCAAGAACCCCCATGGAACAGGACAAAAAGGGACAACACAAAAAGGACACAAGTGTAAGTGAAATAAAAGTTTTTATCAGTCATTAATAACCAGTGGTTTTAGGAACTTCCTATAACAATAAAATAAATAATCGAGGAATGGGTCAAATTGAAAATTCTATTTCCTCAAATTTAACAGGGTGTAGGAAAATCAAATATAAGAAGAGAATTATTATCCCAACATGGTTTAAAGCAGTTGCAAACCGGGCATAACAAAAACACAAAACAGGATGTTCAATCTACTTCGCAGCAAAAAAGAAGTGAAAGTGAAAAGTCATTAACAAAAAGTAAGAGAAATTACAAAATGAAAATTATTTTGAAAATTGAATTTGTTAAAGTCTGCCTTAAAGAAAACACTTTCAAACGGGATGTTTTAAGCATAAACTCTTTCTATTTTCAAAATAGTAAATTAGATGTTAATACAAAGTTTGTCTTTGATATTATTTATTTTTTCCAATTGGATTTAGGAAAAACAAGTTTAGGAAAGAAAAGGCCTAAAGGTAATAAACTGTTTCATTATAAAATTGTCCTAATGTAACAATTAAATTACTTTACAGCAAATCCATTTTATCAGCAATCACTACATACTTGGCAATTGTGGCTTACAGCCGAATCAACACTCAAAATATTTTTTATAGTTGGTATTGTATTAATACCAATTGGCATGATTTGTATTTATTTCTCAGAAATGGTAAATATTGTTGATATTTAATATTAATATTCTATTGGTATTTAATTCGATCATTACAGGTTCAAGAAATAGTAATCGACTACACAAACTGCCAAAGTTCTGCTAATACTAAATGCATAGATGATATAAAGAGTGGTAATGCAACCTGCAATTGTAAAATGAATTTTTCTCTGAAGGAGGATATAGGAGTAAATATGTGACTTGGCTGCCTGAGTCAGACTAAACTTTGCTTGACATTGCTTGATATTTTTCAGGGAAAAATTTTCATGTATTATTCGTTGCATCATTTTTTTCAAAATCATAGGAAGTATGTCAAATCAAGAGATGATAAACAGTTAGTAGGAAAATTGAGTAAAGTTCCTTCAAGCGATTGTGAACCGTTTAAATTTTCAAATTCAAACAAACCTATTCTTCCTTGTGGGGCGATTGCAAATTCTTTATTTAATGGTTGATGAAGTTTATATTGTAATAACACTTAAAAATTAATGGCACTTCTAAAAAATTTGGTAATTAATTTTTAGACACAATAAAACTTTTTAATGAGACTCAGGAAATCAATCTTGAAAAGAAAGGAAGAGTTTGGGATTGGGATAAAAAAACCAAATTTAAAAACCCTGATAATAATTCATTAAAAGGTAGGTCCTTCCCTAGATCTCTCTCTCTCTCTCTCTCTCTCTCTCTCTCTCTCTCTCTCTCTCTCTCTCTCGTGTTTTATTTCCTTCAAAATATACACTATGCTCTGGTTCAGGGTTAGAATTTGACAAACCGATTTTTTGGCAAAAGAGTATTTGGGAGCTAGATCCAGATGACCCACAAAATAATGGATTGGAAAATGAAGATTTAATAGTATGGATGAGGACATCTGCTCTGCCCAATTTTCGTAAGCTTTACAGAATAATTAAAGGTCTCAAAAAAGGCGATTATGAACTGCAAATAGAATACAGTGAGCATATTCTTTTTTTGCACTATCATATAATATATTGAAAAAATTTATAAAAATATGTTTCAGACTTTGCCGTTCATCATAAGGATTTTCGTAAAAGAGTGATCTTTTCTACCATGTCACTCCTTGGAGGAAAAAATCCATTCCTTGGTATTTATTTTGTTTTAACTGGACTGGCGTGTGTACTATTTGGCGCTTTCTGTTTATATATTCATGTTAACTATGGAAAAAGGTGAATTTTTGAATTATTCATCATAAAAGACTATCTAATTGACATAAATTACTCCCCCCTCCATTACCAAGTTGTTCCTTTTTCTAATATGGATAATTTAATCCTAAATTAATTAATTAAATTTGGTTTATTTCAGGCCTTATAAAGGATCACTGTTATAAAAATAATGTCAAATTGAATATCCCACTTTATTTGTACCTGCAAAAATAATTGAAAATAGCGGTAAGTATAATAATATATAACAGAATTTTCACAAAATTTGTGTTTTATTTTCAAATGTATATTTCAAATATACGTCAAACTCTTACTCCCAAACTATATCATGTGATAAAAATTATTGTAATGTTCAAGGGGAACTAGTTTGTAGGAAATACAATGAAAAAATTAAATCAACGAGAAACTTATATACACCAAGTAAAAAATATGATAAGAGATGCCTAAATTACAGGATACCTTATTTATTTAAGAAAATCCCTCAATCAGTATGAATGCAGAATAAAAAAATTTAAATCTAACCTAAAACAGTAAAATAACGGCTAAATTTAAAAATAAAAATATAAAAACTCACTTTCTATTATGACTCAGCATCCTCCGTACTTGGGAGTTTACTACCATAATTATGAATGTTATAAAAGCTCTGGCCTCAAAAAACAACCTGGGACAAACAAAGAAATTTTTATTTTTATCAAATTAATACTGTATAATCTAATATGGTATATTTACATTCAGCACAACTTATCTTCTTCTCCAAGTGCCATGTCCTCATAGAACATTGGCGATCAGTAGCCTGAACTGGTTTCGATCCAAAACTATTCTAAATAGATCAGCTGTGTTCACTGCGGACCATTGGCTTAAGTTCTTAAGTCAGAATGTTCTTCTCCGCCACAACTTATAGTCAAAACTATTGTTCAAATACAAAACGAAAAGAACCAATAAATCTAACCAATAGATTTTTAAATTTGGTTGAACATGCTTCACTTATATGTAGTGTATTGTTTAATATGCATTGTATAACTTAATAACTTTTCACAATAAATTTGTATTTAATAAATAATTCTTAGCACAACATTGTTGTGTCAATTGTTCTAAAATATTATTTACATGTGTCACGGTAATTAATTAAAGATTATTTAGAGATCATGAGATGCAGTCTGGTGTGATGTAGGTTTAGAAAAACATTTTCTTTATCATGCCATGTTTTGATCTTTATTGAGATAATCTTCAGGGCGGGGGGGGGGGATTTATAACACAACACACAACAGTAACACATACATAGAACATACTTTGAGTGAATTATTTAGGAGTACAATACTTTGATTAAACCTAAAATTTCTATATTGTGTACATCATTGTATAAATTCATATCATATCTTGTATGTATGTGTATAATTTAAACAATGTTTTTAAATACCAGGCCCTGAAGATGATCTCAATAAAGATCGAAACGTTGGCACGATAAAGAAAATATTTTTCTAAACCTACATCACACCAGACTGCATCTCATATAATCATTTATTAACAGTTACTAAATACTTTACATAAATAATTAATATTTTAACCTTGGAGGTAAAAAAAAAACAAGGTTTTTAACTTTTTATTTATTTTTTCTTTATATCAAACAAATTCGAGGTAAGGCTCTATGCAATCTTAGTTTTATTACTGGGTATTCTAGAGATTTTAAAAATGTCTTGGCAGTTAAAATATATTATAAATCCCTCGTGTGTAGCCATCTGGAATATGCAAGTGTCGTGTGGTCCCCTTACTACGAGATTAGCGACTTAGAAAAAGTACAAAGGAATGCAACCAGAATTACGGCCTTTAAATTTGGTCTTGCCAATCTGAATTACTTGGAAAGATTGAACTGGCTTGGTCTAGTCACTTAGCTTCCCGCCGTATTTCTGCTGATCTGGGGTTGGAAATTGTGATATGGGGTCCTCGATAACCAGAACTTATATTTATCACTATGTGTGCCTCAGCGACCACAAAGGAACCATAAATTGTTCTTTGTCCCACATTGCAAAACAGAATATGGACTAAACTCCCCCCTACCGAGGAAAATGAGATTGCTTCCTTGCACTCAGTTAAATTAAAATTGCCACGAATCCTTAAGCCTTGAGATTTTGTTATTATTGCTTAATTAATCATTTATTTCTTTTTGTTATTATGTGCTTTTTTGACTACTCTTTTTCTATATTCATTCTGTTGGAGTTATAAATAAATAAATAAAAATCATTGTCTATCTTTGCAGACTTTATTTACAGAATATAAGGGAAGCATTTTGTTAATAATGTACTATTTTTACACAAATTGTCTTTATGCATAACTTGCAATCGTAGTTTTAAATAAAGGATAATTTTTCTAAAAATAATGTTTTTTTTAAATCTATTGTTCAAAAATTTTGGGTTGATACCCACTAATTTTGCTTCGTCACAAGTTAAATTTAAATTGGCTTTCTGTATTTATTAGTTTTTACAATAGTAAATAAAGTAAAACAAAAAAGCCATCACTATTCACACAAAAATCTAAAAATAGCAACACATAGCTTTCAAATCTGGCGATTACAATTTAAAAGTAATAGTAATTTTTGAAAATGACTCGTTCGAAGGCCATTCACTGGTGCTGACTGCTGAGTCGAGTGCTGAGTACTCCCGCAGCCTCGTGGCTGAGTTAGGCACTCGTCGGTTTATCTTTATCAAGGAATTATTGATACAGTAAATGGCAAATTCTTCATCAGAGTTTAAGGATCAATAATTCGATTGAATTTCGCCTTTTCCTTTTCTGAGAGACGGGGAAGATGGACTCGATTTCTTCTCCGGGGTCAAAACGTCCAGCAGGTAAATTATAATTGGATTTTATATATTAAACACAATTTACACCCATCTCGTTTCCTTGATGTCGTTTTTGACATAAAACATATGTAGTGTAACATAAAGTCATTTGGCTAATTAAAAGAAGCTAAACGCTATAATAAAAATACTATTCTCAACTGTGTAATAATATTAGAAATAAAGCATTTTTATCCTCTGCTTGGTTAGGTGTTGCCCACATTTACCTTTAAAACTCGCTTTAAAGACATTTATAGAAAATAAAATCGAGTTGAAAGATTAGTAAAATTATTCTTTAAAAAAAAAAGTGAAAATATTAGTCATAAAAAGCTTATTACACCTATATTCATGTACCATATTGTGTTTAAAGAAAGCTTATCTTCCTGATATCTTGACAACTGCCATAAAATCGGTATAAAACAGCTCAATGTATGAGTGACCATGACCGTTCGAAGATTCTTTTGTTCTGTGCCTTTACTTTTGAAAAAACCTTTCTGAATTCTGCTGTTGTGAAAAGTTGCCTGTTATTGACTAACAAAAGTAATATTTTAAGCAACAAATAAACCTCAAATCAGATATGTTGTATATGGTTTCATTGTGACTAATAAAGTGGGAATTTAGCGGGTGAATGAGGTGGTCTAGAGATAGCCTTATAGGGGTGAGTTTCTTGGTGTGCTGGGTGCTTTGAGTCCTGGTTAGTATAAGGGACATAAACGTTATATAAAGGGTTTTATCCACTCCATTGTAAGAAAGAGGAATAGAAGAAGTTAAGGGCCTTGTATCTGCTTCGGAGGCGGTGTGGGTGGGGCTGCCAGTCGCAGGCTGCCTTTGCGTTTTGCCCTTAAAGTGTATGGTTAATGTGATTTTCACAAGGCTAAAAAAGATATCTTGATGATTGTTTTATTATAATCAAATTGTGTCATTATTAATAGAATCAATGAACCACAGAAGAAGTGTGATTGATCAAATGCTCAATGGAATTTACAATGGAATTTGAAAAGTTTTAATTTTATAATATATCATGTTATTAGGTCAACCGTGATTCAATGAACTTCCGTATTTATTTAAGATTTTACTTTATGTACAAAAGCGCACTATACTTTAATTAGTAATTTATTTTTCTGAACTGTTAAACCCGTTTTTATTTATTGAAAGCCTTCAGGCCAGGTCGCGACCCGTCTTCAGTCCGGGGAGAATGTAGATGTAATTTTTTTCAGGGTATGGTACACTGCGCCCTTTAAGAGCTATTGTATCCCCCGTTCTCTGCCTAAAGCACATTGGCGAGTCCTATTTCATCAAGAAATTTGATTAATAGGCCCGGTTTCAGTGGTTGAAGCTCTTCTATGGTCACATTATACATCCCAAAACATTTCCTCCTGCGGGCTCATGTAGCTCCGCAGTTTGTTAGTAAATGTGTTGGTGTCTCTTCTGCTTCTTTGCAGAATCTGCATGTGCCATCTTGGATTGTTCCAATTTTCTTTAAGTGTCCATTTAATCTGCAGTGTCCTGTTAGGATTCGCAGTCTGTTCCTGCTTCCTTTGACACATTCTGTGATTTCTTTCCTACCAAAATTGGTTAGAAGATTCTTGGATTGTCTATGTCCAATGAGTGAATTCCATTGTTCCTTCATTTTCTTTTTGTCCTTCTGTCTGAGATATTCGTTAATAGTGTGGATTCCTATGCCACAGAAGGAGAATTTAACATTATTCAAATTTACCCTGACTTTACTCAATTAGGTGTATTGTTAAATGTTCCGACATGGCAGAAGACTGAGGAGGGGCTTGACCTGGCCCGAAAGCTTTCAAGAAATAAAAACTAGTATTGGAGTAATTATTATGCAAAACATCTCCATACCTTCATGCAGAACTGTATTTTAGGAACTTGAGCACTTGCCTAGGTGTCATTTCAGTAATTTCTTTAGTAAAATGCAACTAGGCTTCAGAGTTATAAAGGCTTCTGATGAATGTTTATTATTCTCAGTCGGCAAAATTTTGATCCAGTCTGCCATTATGCAACCTCAGACATCCACATCAATCCATTAATTTTAAATATGAGCTAATTATGCAATATTACTATCCTTAACAACAAGATTGAATGTAACATCAAACTCGGCAAGCTCACATGAAGCGGTTTTTGTCAAATCAACAACTGTGCAAATTGTTCACACTTGTAACAAACTCTCATCCAATATCCTGTAACATTCTTGCAATTATTCCTAAATATTTTAATGTAAAACTTTTCCCCTTGTTCCATCTTTCCTTGATAACGATTTCCACGACACCCATCACTTCCTTCCACAAAACTCTCACCACATAATAAGAAAAATTGTAACAAGCGAGGAGTCTGATTCACGTAAGCCCTCCACTCCTGAACTTATTAACTTTTAATACAGAAGTTAATTTTCCTCTTTCCTTGTAGTTCTAGTATTGTCTTCACCCCACAGTTCTGAGGTTGATTATCACAGTCAGTTCAACCCTTCTACTGCAGTTTCAAACTGTATCAATTCCAAACATGAACCTTGATGAAAAAACGAGCTACATTCATTTGCCACTCCCTACCATTCAAGATAAAATCATTGGATGAGTGTATGCCTTCTGGAGAGTAAAAATGAGTTATTAACAAGTATAGATGGGTTCAACCACCAGAAGAATATTGAGTATTGTGGGGTCGAGTATGTCTATAGGGTGGTGATGTACAAATAAATTAAATTGTATGTGATGTTTATATTCTTTATTTAGACAACCTGAGGTAAAAGAGGCTAGCATTTTAGAATATTGTCTTAGTTTTCATGTAAAAGCAGAGTGTGAGCAATAGTTCAAGATGTTTAAATGGCTGCAGGTTGAAAAATATGCGTAAACAACTAGAAAAAGAAGTATAAACAAGCAGAGGGCTGGCAATGACCTTAGATGTTCATCGGCCCTAAAACTCCACACATTATATAATAATTCTAAGCCTGAAATTCTTATTTATTTTATGCCATTTAATTTAAAAAACTTGTTTGATTTTCAGATAGTGCTTTTAAGCAGCAACGGCTTCCTGCTTGGCAACCAATCCTCACAGCTGGGACAGTACTTCCTACTTTTTTCGTCATTGGTATAGCGTTTATTCCTATAGGAGTTGGACTTTTATATTTTTCAGACGGGGTGAGCAAAAAGTTGTATCATTTATGTTTTAAGAATTTACTAACACGACATGTAATTAGGTCCAAGAGAAGACGATAGAATATACAAAATGCATGAATGCCTTGTCACCAACAAAGACTTGTGAAGAAGTTCTGAAAACTACTCCGGACCAGCCTTGTTCATGTAATGTCACATTTTCTTTGAATGAGTTGTACAAGGTCCGTATTACCAATAATATCTCAATTGTGTTGATTTTTTAATCTCTTTAAATTTACGTTGAATTACTTCTTACATTACCTTACATCTCATTTTAGGGAAATGTTTTTATTTATTATGGCTTAACAAACTTCTACCAAAATCATCGACGATATGTAAAATCAAGAGATGACAGTCAGCTACTTGGAAAACTTGATGACGATCCGTCAAACGACTGTGATCCTTTTAGAAAATCTGCCAATATGCACCCTATAGCACCATGTGGTGCTATTGCAAATTCGTTATTTAATGGTATTATATTCATATAAAAATTCATTTAAAAAAATGTATTATTTTTTTTTTAATTTTAATTTTTTTTTACTAGATACGATTCGGCTTTTTAAAGGAAACGATGAAGTTCCTCTTTTAAAAACAGGAATTGCTTGGGAATCAGACAAAAAGGTAAAGTTCCGTAATCCCCCCGGAAAGACACTGAAAGAAGGTAAGATATTAAATTTTAACTGAGGTCCTACTTAAAAAAATAACACTTCACTCTTGCAGCGTTCAAAGGATTTGACAAGCCAAAAAATTGGAAGAAAAATGTTTGGGAGTTGGACACCGACGACAGCAACAACGGCTTCCAGAATGAAGATCTTATAGTTTGGATGAGGACCGCGGCGCTTCCAAATTTCCGAAAGCTCTACAGAAGAGTCGATCATTCAATAGAACCATACCGTGCAGGGTTGCCTATAGGAGAATACACTCTATTCATTGATTACCGTAAGAATTTACATTTTTAACACCAATTTTTTTTTTATTGTTTCTAACCGTAATTATATTGTAATAAATAATTTTATAAATTTGTTTTTCTCAAGATTATGGAGTCAGTGCGTTTGAAGGAACTAAAAGAATAATCATATCTACAACATCCATGCTTGGCGGTAAAAATCCATTTTTAGGCATTGCTTATGTTGTCGTTGGTGGAATATGCCTACTTCTTGGAATAATATTTTTGATAATACATGTAAAGTGTGGCAAAAGGTAACTATTGGCAATAGTTCTTAAATTTTAACATAATGTTCCTAGTAGACAGATTATTAGGAGTTAAGTAAAGCCTTTAAAAGAAATAAGCATGAATGTACATCATCAGCTTAGAAATATTGAATATTGTACAAACTAATAAAAACAAAAGTTCTGTCAAAATTTTTCACTGAATCTTCAATCCTGCCAACACAGGCTTATTAGTCAGAAGTATCTGAAGAACTTTCTTCTTCTTGATCACTGTTGACCTCTGAAAATATTTGGTATGAACTTCACATAAAACTAATGTATTTATTTTTCTCATTTCCAGCACAAATGAGGTGATTAATGTAAGTTCTGCAACACCTTATCAATGAGTGTGATATGGGAATGGAAAATTACCCGAGTAGTGCATTTAAAAAAATAGTTATTACTACTTCTCTACCATGGCGAAACAGAGTAAAAGGTTTTATTTCAAATTTGGTAATTTAGTTGCAATTGTACAAGTGCACTTAAATGTTATTAACTGTAGATAAATTTATATTTAGCATTAACTAAGCAGAACATTGTGTAAATATGGATTTTTAAGTTCCTTTAGATTGATGTCAAATTTCAAAAGTGATTTATGTAAATTATAAAAAAAAAATTATGGTGCAGTATTTTAAAGGCTGGAGTGGAAACCCTGTGTGACCGTAACTCTGTTTTACAGCATTTTGTCAGGAAAATTGGATTATTTGATCCATCTGTTTTAAAGTATGGTAAAAAGGACAATCGTAAATTAATAACTAATTGCTTCTTGAAATCAATTTTTAGGAAAACCTGGCTGAATGCGCTCAGGTGCTATTAGTTAGTATATAACGTGGCAAAACATATTAAAAAAAAAGGTGGCATAGTCCTGACACAAAATGCAAATTGTAACATTCAGGTTTTAATTTATGTCTAATTTTAATTTTATCACTCAGGCACATTTAGTGAGTATATAAGAGAAAATATAAATCGAAGGACCTTATCCTCATAAGGTCATATATCCAAAGAGCTGTGAAATTAATTTTAAAGACATCAAATCAAAATAGTTTAACACTTTTCAAAAAAGAAAACCCTTATAATTTATATTTTTGTGTAAAGATTTGCCCTTCAGTTGTTATTTATCATATATTATGTTGTATATTTATTTAAATATTTCAGTTCATAAATAATTAGTTTTAATTTAAAAAATTATATTGAAGTACTTATGCACAATAGATATTTTAAGTGACTTAGTATTTTATATTTTTATTGTTATTTATTTCTACAGAGATATGCTTATGTAAATACTAATAGATGTAAAAAGTTGTTTAAAAAAATAAATAAATAAACAAGGATTATATGTTAATGTTTTTAGAGGATTGCATAATTATTTGCAAATTTTACACCCCACCCTGTGATTTTTATTTTTGAGTTATCCCTTTTAAGTTTTAATGTGTTTTTGTAAAAAAAAGTATAATTTAAAGTTTTATTAGTAATAAAATTTGCAAAGCAGCGAAATACAAAATTTTGAGACTTTTTTACTCAGGATTTAAGTAGAGAAAATATTTTGATGCTGTGATTCAATAACAAAATGAGTATTTTTAAACCATCCATGTTATTTATAAACCTACAAGAGAACAAGCCAGAATGGACAAAAATGGCATAACAGTGGACAAAAGTTTATAAATATTCTAATATAATATTAAACAAAACCAAAGGTGAAATGAAAGCGAAATGTATTTAAAAATTCATTTATTCAAAGAAGTGTCACAATTTTTTTTACTTTATACTAACACATAATCAAGTTAAGCCCTTAATGTTGATATTTAAATGTAAATATATAATGGTCCCTTGATTTATAATGTAACTGGAAAAATAGATGGTCGTTTCTCTGATACGTCTTCTTACGTCTGTATTCCGAGTGTTAATACTAAAAATAACGACCTTCGGCTCAATTCACCGCTGCTTTAACCACTTGAGCTCTCATGGGTTCAAATCCTGCTCGTGGCACTAACTTTTTCATTTCAATCAATACCTTGCATAAAAAGATGAATTAATTAAAAGAATTTATTTGGTCAATCGGACCATGAAATATAAAGGATTTAATGTCCACTTCTAAATAAGAAATTATGCCTTTTATTATTTTATTCCCTGAGCTTTCTGAATAATAAATCCGCTTCAACCTCACATAGATATTTCAACATGTCAAAGTCCCAATTCAAAACTGAAGTTACGCAAATCTCACAAAATGTCAAATCTGAACTTTAGAAACATCTATTAAACTGTTGGGGGTGAAATGACCTAGCAGTTGATTGTACCTGGAGCCCAACCTCGGTGTCTGGATTGATGTGGCCCCAGACTGAAAGAAGAGTAGTATAGGGTGTTGGGTATAAAAGTATTACCATACTTGAGTGAAATTTCAAAATATGGAAAAAACAGCATGTTTTGGGGGCTGAAATGATCTCGCTTTTTGTAAACAAGGTCTATCCCTGTATTGCCATGGGTCCGTGGGCATTCAGGGCAAAAAGGTTGATATGTTGGTCAAAGAGGGAGCCAACATGGACTATTAGGTCCTGAACTGTGGCTTAGCATCTTGCCACAAAAGAGGATTCATCTTAAAATGGATTCTTAATGAGTCCGAAACCTGGTGGAACAATACCGCAGGTATAAGGCACGTTAAGAGATTCATAGGACTATCTTCCGAACTTTCAAAGGAATTACTGGAAGACATCCGAAACCGAACCAGGATTCTGATTGTACTCCTGACAGGGCAGTGCCACTTAAGAAAGCACACGCACCGGATAGGATTACAGACAGAAGAAACACTGCGCAGAAACTGCCAGAAAGTGAGACCACAGAACACATTTTGTTTCTGTCGTTTATGTAGGTGCAGGTTCTTGCAACTAGGGCAAGAAAAACCACAGGCAAGATCCTACATAATGGAACACTGGTAAGACTATGGAGGTTGATTAACACCTGAAACTTGCCAGCGAGTTATAATCAACAGGGAACACAATAAATCTACTCAGGTCAAGGTAGACGGCCAGTGGCAGCCTCTTTTATCCCTATCTCCTATGTACACATGTGTATGTGCTAATTTGAGTTTATATGAATCAGTATTAAATCACTTTTTAATTTATAGTTTCTTGGTCAATATTCTGCCCAATTTTATACCCAGATGCAATAAATTTACTTAAAGTAACTTTTTAAAATTTTATGTACTTATATTTGAGAATTTTTCTTTTTCTAATTTATGGAAATGTTAGTCGGAGCGTCGACTGAGTTCCCACGTTCTCAAACATATCGTTCGTGTTGACTGTTGGTGGTGGTGCCGGTGGAAAAGTTTTGGTGAGCGCCTGCGCCCAGATGATTGGTGATAATATATTTTGGTGGCAAGTTAAGTGCCTTTTATCCGAAACCACGCCCACGGAGGACGGCGATTGGCCGGCGTCTCTCCCACGGCGCAGGCTCGGCTCCGTTTTATTTACGTTTCTTATAATAGGATCCTCTTTAAACCGAGGGAGAGTCGAAAATAAATGATAATGAAAACGGCTGTCACGCTGGGGAAAATGCAGTTCACGACACGCCACACGCCGAAATGAACGTCGTTTCGAAAAGTCCCCGGTGGAAAAAAAGGAACCGACGACCTTGACCCCTTTGTTTTTCCGTTTCCCCTTGCCTTTATCTCAATCTTTGGATGTTTCCTTCGGTTATTCTTTCCACAGGAACTATTAAATTTTCTCGAGTGTGTTAAAAGTTTTGTCGAGGGTCGATAAGTACGGTTTGAGAATTTGACTTTTTGAGAGATGGCAAATTTAATAACCCCCATCCCCCCACTATTAAGTTATGGATTGGATCTAATGACGTCAGAGCCAATGGTGTGTTTCCTCGGTGTATTTACATGGAACGATCCCCGCCGGATATCGGTCGCTCGGACGTCTCGGTAAGTGAAACGCATCAGTTTTTTCTTCCCGGCCGTCGTAGTGGCGCGACGCGTCGCTCGGCCCCGGAGTCGAAAGACAAAGGGATTCCAATCGAAATGCGGACCGGCCGAGGCGTAACTCCGAGCGCCGAGGTTAACCCGATCCGACCCTGGGCCGGGGGACTTTTCGCCCGATAACCTTTTTCGCCTCTGCCTCGCTCGGTTCCTCGACTCGGGAGGAGAGCTTTTTACAAAAAGTGGCGTACCGTTGACGCCGGGTGGAAGTGGCGGAGAAGGGAATCGGCGAATTCCATCCCCCCCATTCTCTCTCCCTCGCCCCAACCCCCGCTCCTCCACCTCCCATTCCACTCTCGTTTATCCCCGGTCTCTCCGTTCCATTCCCCTTCTCTTCGCTTTCCTTCCTATCGTCCGCCCTTTGCATTTTATTTCTAAAAAAAATCCTGCCTAGTGTAGTGGGGGTGAAATTGTGCCGGGGAACGATCAAATTTTGAGCTTTTCCAAATGCCCCCCCTCTCACCATCCGTGGGGGGAAAAAAGCGGCTTTCGGATATAAGCTGTAAGCCTTTAAAAGTAAGAACGTCCCCCTTTTTCTTTTTTCCCCCATCGAGACGGTTCGTCTATCAAATCAGAAATCAAATCGGAAAACGAGATTAAAAAAACTCAAAAAAGAACTTTTAAGCCCTAATTGGCCATTCAGGTGTTATTGATTTTCCAAGTGTGACGTCTTAAGCGACACTTTGTTTTTTTAAGCCTTTTCCGGATCCGGGCTCTATCGAAAAACAATCAAACCTGATGAAACAAAAAACAAAAACTTCTCTTTTATTTCTTTATTGAAAACGAAAGTCAACAAAATCGAAACTCTTTCTAAAAAGGAATCGTTTTGAAAGGAAAAAGCGATTAAAAGGCGATAAAGATCGTAATACGACAAAACTGTCGTGGACGGCGCAGCGATTAGGGAGGTTGGCAAAAGTGTTTATCTTTTAAAAGGAGTCCGGGATTTGTCGAGGGGGGTGGTGGTAACATTGTATTAGTAAATGGAAATGGCCGTTTACCGTAATTTCGAGAACAAAACATAAAAAGGTCGAAATCTTTCGACGGTTTATCGTCTCGTTTGTCGTTCGACGATTGTTTTACGATTTGGACCGCGGGCCATCGCTTTCTAAGCGCGTGCTTTTGTTTTGTCCGGTCCGCTTTTGACGGGAACGGAAAGGTTTCGCGATGCCCGACCATCCTTCGCCGATATTTGTTTGTTGTCGACGGATCGGTTTCGATCTCGCGGGACGATTTTCGACCTAGGCGACATGTCAACGTGTTTTACCATTTTTAAAACACAATGAATAAAACGCGTTGAAAGAAAACAAAAGCGGTATGTAGAAAAAGTAAGAAAAAAAGGCGCAAAAGGATAGCGTTTCTGATTTTTTTTTATTCTGGATCGTTTTTCTCTTTTTTTCCTCACTCCATTTCGATATTTGTGGTGGATTTTAATCCAGCGGGAACCAAACTGGAAATTAACACTTTTCCCAAGTTGTACGTCGTAATCGTCGATTTTTTTAAAACAAGAAATAATCGTTTTCCAGCAATTTCTGGCTCCAGTATCGCCGCCGTCCACTGCTGGAGCTGTAAGTACCATTTTTGCATCTTTATCATGAACACACAAATTTTCACTTTTTTCGAATTTACACGATCAGTTTTAAACATCGGTATTGAAATCGCCTAAACAACAACACTAACTTTTCCCCATAAACACTAGAATGCTTTCTACACTCGTAAACAAAAACAGGCTACTATTATCAAACTTTAAATCTTAAAAAAATTTAAAAAATATGCACTGTAATATACCAACTTTACCATTACTCCCAGCATGAACTATATTTTTTTTATACATTTAACAACCTCGATCGTTGTTAACTAGAATCGTGTCAAAAATTGACCATTTGTGTTTTTATTTTTATCGATTATGTTTCTCTTTTTAACTTTGTCTTTCGACGACTTTCTTGACATAAATGGTCAAGAGTGTATCTGTCAGGTGATACCAAACCTGTTTATTTGACGATGAAATCGATGGTGAAATCTATTTTTCAATATCACATTTCGTTCTCGAGAATGTAGAAGCATTTTTATACAAATTTACGTTGAAAAAAAAAACATTCCTAACGTGTGTTATAATAATTTAACAAAGGTGGATTTTCATTATGGCCCTAAACATGTGTAACTTGATAAGACCATTTTGCATTCTGACAATTTTGCATATTGTTCGACAAACCAAAAACATTATCGGAACAATTAGTGATAAAGATTTCATTTAAATTTTTGTCATGTCCGGTGACAACAACGGTCTTCGCGATTCATTCAAAGCCTTCGTCGTTTTGTACGTATGCATTTTTCAGAAGCATGCAATTATTTTAGATCATGGTAAGCTGAATGGCTTCGTCCAGTTTGCTCGGTGTGTTCACTATTGTGCAGGAAAGAAAACATGTTAGTTTTTGATTATGGGTCTAAACAAATTCTCTGTTTTTTTCTGTTTGCATGATGTTAGAAATATCAGCTAAAATTGGATGACATTGTTTTAGATTCCTGTTCTAAACAAATGTGCATACCGTCAGACCATCACGGTTCACTAATCTTGTGAATCGGCCTAAAAATTTTTATAGATGGCTTTCTGTCATCCAATTTGTCCATGTGTATGCTACTGTGCTAGACAGTGTGTAAAATTTAAAGCTATTTTTTGTTTATAGTTCAAAACAAATATTGATTAGACTCTAGGTTCACCACTTTTGTATATTGCCTAACATTACACATTAATGAAGTTATAACAAGATGTGATTATTGCTTGTTGAAATTCTGTATCATTGCAAAATGCGAGTTTCCACCATCCTTTTCTATTAAATCGTTCAAAGCATGATGTGAAACTGGCAGAATTTGTTTTAGTTAAAGGTTCGAAATTAAAGATCCTCTTGGTTCTCCAAAAATTGGCTTAAATCATACAAAAATCTTTGGTGTGATGGCTTCCATCTAAATTTTCAATTTGCACGGTCTGTTGTCAGTTTGAAAATGGCGGATCTTGGTTTACATAAAAGAACTTGGCGATACGGCTTCCAAATCAATTTTTAACATATCCAATGATAAGAAGGCTCGATTGGAATTTCGGTTGTACAATTTGATATTAAACCATGATGGTTTTTGTTGTCTGCTTGGGTGACATTAGAAGCATCATGTGAATACTACGCAAATGATCTTTATTTTATGGCTTTTGTATTTACTTTTAATATATTTAATAACAAGAAGGCCTGATTAGAATTTATGCACAATTTGATATTAAACCATGGTTTTTTCTTTCTGCTTTTATGACATAAGAAGCATCATATGAAACTGGCAGAATTTTCTTTAATTAAGGGTTCAAAATAATGGAGGCATCAAATCCTCTTATTTCACCGAAAATTGCCTGAAATGATACTAAAATCTTTTGTATGATTGCTTCCGTATAAATTTTCAATTTGACCAGTTGCTTTAATGCAGATGTAAGAAGCATCATGTGAAACTATTGGGTTGTCCGGAAAATAATGCAGGATTTTAAGTTTTCATTAAAAAAAATCTATATAAAATATTCTGTTTACGTTTACAGGATTACNAGTATGGGAAATTATTTTGATTAAAGAACATTGCTTTAAAGTAACTAGTTTCTTTTTTTTGTTTAATACCAAAATCCTGCATTATTTTCCGGACAACCCAATAGATGTAATTGTTTTAGATAAGGATTCAAAATAAATGTGTATACCATTATCCAACCATTTTGGTACGTTGTAAATTGGTCAAAATTATGTGAAAATCTTTTGTTGGTGGCTTCCATATAAATTTTAAATTTATCCAGTGTTGTGGTTTCCTTATCCATTTTGAATATGTCCAATAAAGCTCGATTAGAATTTATGGAATTTCTCCTGTACAATTTGATATTAAACTGTCACGGTTTTTGTTGACTGCTTTCATGATGTGAAACGGGATGGTTGGATTGGTTCAGAATAAATGTACTTAACAGATTTTTTTGGTTCACCAGTTTTGTAAATTGGCTGAAATCGAACTGAAATATTTTGTGAATATAAATGTTCAATTTGCCCAGTTTTTTAATGGCCTTTCGTTCAATTTGTCCATTGTCTATGTTATACAAGACAATGTATAAAATTTAAAGTTGTTATTTAATTATGGTTCTAAACAAATGTGTTAACTTTGATCAGACCAAGGTTTTGCATATTGCTCAATATTATATATAATCAATGAAATTATACTTAGATGTGATTATTGTTGGTCGAAAATTATAGAATTTCACCAAAACGTTTGGTTTGAGGTGGTTTTCATTGTTGTTTTCAATTTGTCCAAAATTAAAATTTTTTTCTTTATGAAAATCTGCTATTTATGATATACATTGAGACACTATATGCTAACATGAAATGTTGATACAACTAGTAAATTTCATTGTTACTGTTAATTTATAGCTTAATTATTTGTATATTTTGTGTCGTACGTTTTCTTAATGTCATGTTTTCTATTTCAACAGAGGTTTTGGTAACGGAAGGCATCGTGGACTCTTTATCTCAAGCTCTGTTAGAGGGGCGTCCCTCCGGCTCTCTACTCCTAACTCCACAACAAGTAAGTCAAAAATATCATTGTCCGACATTGTGAAATTTTAACTCAATTATAATTTTTAGTTGCAGCAACTGCAAAGATTTCAAGTTGCTCAGGAGCAGGCGGGAGGTGCCTTAACCCTCACACTACAGCAGGTAAATGATAATTTCGACAATATCACAATTTACGAGAAGAAAATCATCATTATAACTTTTAAAATGAGCACAAGTTTATTTTATTTAACAAGATATTTGAAAATTTTAATTAAAACCATGTTAATTTTAGGGAGGTAGTGGGGTGGCGCCCCAGTTGGTACTGGCTCCTCAGGGTTTCTTGACAGCTGGAGGGGGGTCAGGTCAACCAACTGCAGAACATATTTTGCATACATCACAACAAATTGGTCATACTAGTATTCAGCATGTACTACAAAGCAGTATTAGCCATGTACGGCAAGCTAGCATTTTGCAGTCGAGTCTTCAACTCCCTGCGACACATACTACCCAGGTTTGGTTCATTCGTTATTGTTAATTATTTTAATGTAAATATTTTCTAACAAATGATTTTTTTTTCTGTGTTGTAGGTTACTAATACAGGTGAACTTCGGAACTGCAGTGATAAGGCAGTCGGTTCCCCTGTTACGAGCGTTGGAACACCAACATCGCCCTTTTCACCCCGTTCACTCACCCCTTCCCCTTCTCCGACCCAAAGGGTTGTCACTCCTCAACCCCCTGTTCTTCAGCTCTTTCACCAACAGGCTACAACACGCAATGCTGGTAAGAGCATTAAGATGTTTCTTATAAATGAATTAAGTCAGATCAGTTGATGTAATGAATCTAGTATATAATACAATATACAATTGTTGTTTTATCTATTGATACGATTTATCCTTTTCAGTTCAAAACAGTGTTGCAGCCCAGGCTGCAATAAAGGCGAAACAGCCCCCTCAAATACTTCCCAAGCCTCCCGGTAGTGGTGGGAGTTTGACAGCTTCCAACACAGTCACAAAGTCTGCCCAAACTGTTGCACCACAACAAAACCAAATTCCCCAACAAGGAACTTTATTGCTCAATCAAGTAAGTCCTTGGTTTATTTCTGGACTTGATCTTCGTTCGCTTCTTAATTCTTCATTAGTATCGAATTTGGTCTTAATCTGACTTTTTTCGGTCCAGGTGCTTCCAAATGGTGCTGTGCTTGTGCAGCAACAGACGAGCAGTGGAGTGCAACTGATTTTAAAATCGCCTCCGCCTCAAAGTCAGGGAAAACCGGGGTTAGTCTTGGCGAATGGAGGGATTCAGCCTCAAGCAGTCATAGTCCAAGGAAGGACACAAGCACATCAGGTATAAACATCCTGCCTGTGACTTAATATTTTATTTAAAGGCAAACATATTTGTTGGGAGAAAAAATTCTGTAAATTTACATTCTTTTCAATCATGACTGTTTAATGTTGTTTTTGTTGGAAGTATTAGATTGCTTTTTTGTTGATTGTTAGTCAAGAAGTCTGCCAGAGAAGAAAGCTTCTTCCCTGGCAACTCCTTGACCTTTTTCCATAAGGATTGCACCATTAAATGGTATTTCAAGCATCAATTTTTTTGATGTAATGTTAATCATTTGGATTTTGAAGAAGTTATTTACAGTGGCAGTCTCTTTCTTTGGGTTGTGCTTTAATGGAATTAACTTGCGTGACCAACCTTTGATAGATGCTGCATGTACGATTTGTGTTTATAACTAGAGCATTTTTGTACAGATAGTCACCATAATCAATTGTTAAAAATAATATATCTGCTCACAGTCTGAGTGATGGTCACCATTTACCTACCATTCACTGATTAGTTTTGAATTTGTAGGTGTTGAGGTTCGTGCCTAGTCAAGTGCAGCTGCAGCAGATTCAAACTTCATCCGGTCCGACTATCATTGCTGTACCTTCGCCAGCTCCTCCCAGGACGGCGACTCCGTCTCAGCCCAGCCCCCTTGCACTGGCGCAGAAAAAGATCAAAAAGAAGAAGAAAAAGGAAGATGAGCCCACTAGGCTGGACCTTGCCAATCTCATCAAAATTTCAGGTACGTTTTTCTGCTTGTTTGGACTTGTTGGATTTTTCTTTAGACAGTCTAAGGCCAATTGCAATCAATATTACAATTCTTACAAATTCTGTTTACATTTGGTGGCTCAATTTACACATGCAACAGTAAAAACCTATAATAAAAATTAATTGAAGTATATAAACTATATTTTACGAGATTAGTTAAAATTTAGTTTCCACATAAAAGAGCTTTCCTGTTGATGCTGAGTCGTCGAGTTTCGACTTCTTCAGCTAAATTAAGTCAATGGCATTTCTTTTATAATTACCCATTTGTCAATTAGTTGCACTTGGCCTTGGATGGTGCAGATGAGGTTCATTTTTGTAAGTGACTTAAATAGTTTTCCATTTTATTTTCGGGTCACAGCCGCATGGCGAAATAAAGGTAAAGAACTAGTATCCCCTATCTCAGTGCTAGGTATATAAAACCAAAATAAATGTGAGCACAGTTATTAATTTTGTTTGTAAAATATTAGAATTATATTAAAAAGGATAATAAAGGGCACCTATATTATTACTGTGTTGTTTGCTTGGTGGGTAAATAATTGGGTTCCACCTTTTTACTTTTAGCTGCTTGTCTTTTTTTTTTTCTTTTTTTTTTAACATGTTTAAAAAACTATTTTTGTGCATGTTATGTCCAACTAGATAATGCTTTATTTCGCATATGCTTAACATTTTTATGTAATAAATCATACGTTTAATGTGGCCATAGCCTAATTCACTAACGTAGAGATGTGGCTTTGTTTAGGCTTACATAAACCTTTTAATGTTTGTACTACTCTTAATGACTTAACAAAAACAAGATTTAATATATTGCTATTCAATCTGTAAAATAATTTAAAACAACTACATCAAACCTGTTTAAACTTAGCGATTCTCTTAAGCAGAGGCAGTGAAAGTGTTAATAAAAAAAGTATGGGTATGCTTTGTGCGTGTAGGGGTGCATGCAGATGAACGTAATTAATACAATCAAATTTATGGTCCTTTATCAATTGTAGTTTATTCAATTCATGCTTACAAAAGAATTGAAATTACACTGTTCAGAGAAATTTGTCAATATTATAAAAGGCGGTTATTTTTTAAAAAACATTATTATTGTAGATTCAATGCAGTCGAAACTTCTATTAAATGGTATGATGAAATTATTGATGTTGAAAAAGGAGCTTTTTATCTGAAAAAGTATTTCAATCAGACTAATTCACAGGCAGTACTTGTTTGTGATTTGTTCTTAAATAAATATTCCCTTGTTATTATGCGCATAATGTGCATGGAAAATCGTGCAGTTGGATTTGCATGTTCTCAAATGACTTGGTTTTTCCTTATTTATAAAATAAAAAGCATTTTTGAAGTGGTCTCTCCCGCAATCAAATATTGGCATGTAGTGTAGCTGAGAATAGTTTCTATTCAGAGTTTTTATGAGTTGTTTTATTTTCCAATTGTGCTCATGTACACTCGTAAAAATGCCAGGTGTTTATATATGAATAAAATAATACTTTGGGAAAGCTGACATCAAAGTCTAGTACATGGTCTCATAAAGGATTACAAGGGGGCGATTATTTAAATGTTTATTAACAGTTTTTAAAATATGCTCAAACTTCCATGAATAAACTCGTATTTCAATTTCAGGCATTGATGAAGAAGACGTTAGCCCTGTGGTTGTACAAGGGCAGGCATCGACTCAAAATAAAACTACTTCAACTTCACCAAGGCCTTCTACTCCGAAACAGCAGTTACAGCAAGCACAAATACAACAACACGCTATACAGCAACAACAGCAGTTGCAACAACAGGTCCAACACAATCAGCTTCAGTCTCAAATTCAGAAACAGATAAACCCGTCCCAACTTTTAGCACAATTACAGACTCCAGCCCAGGTTTGTTAATTTTTTTTAGTTTTATAGGAATTAGTAAATTTGTAAATTTATAAATTGTTTTCTTGAAGGTTGGAGGAGGCTTAAGGCTGTCTGTGGGGGAAGATGGTACTATGGTTGTTCATCAAGCAGAACAGGTTAGCGTCATATATTGCTATTATACCGTTATACAGTAAATCTCATACAGTGGAAACCTGGACTTCCAGATTATCCGGACCCGTTTGTTAAAATATTTTTTATAAATTAATTGGAAATCATGAGATGTGGTCTGCTATAGTCCCACGATCTCCAAATAATCATTAATTAATGGTCACTAAACACCACACATTTTTTATAAATTTTTCATAATTCTCAATGTATGTATGTTAATTTTTAAAAATTCATAATTCAACTATAGGACCTTTAATTTGTCGTTCGAAATTTGTAAAGGCCAACAATTCGCTCTTCCACTAGTCACACGATCGAAGAGGCCGGGAGGCACATTTTTGTTTAAAAAATAAATAAATAAATAAAATAAAAATAAATAAATAAAAAGGGAATACTATTTTACTCGTGTTGTTCGTATATTGGCTTCCATTGAAAAGGTTTTTTGTTATGCATACTTTTATTAGGTATTTTTTACATATAAATTTTTTGAGAAATGTGTGTGTCCGGACTTATACAAAAATAAAACTATCTATTACTTTAAATGTTACTTGAAATATGAATAAAAGTGTTCACTTTCTTATGAGTTTTTTCCCGTTTTTATGACACGATATTAATAAAATTACAAATTTTTGGATTATCCGGACTTTCAATCATCCGTACAAGTCCAGATAAACAGATTTCTACTGTACTTTGTATGCTGATATATCATAAGAATGTGCTGCTCTCTTGAAAAAGTCTCGTTAAATAGAATAAAACCATGCATTTTCAGCCCCCTCAGAGTAATGTATGTTTTTTTCCACCTTCGAGGTCAACAAAATGTCTTATAATTTGTATTTTAGCATTGAAATCCCGATTAAATATATGACTAGAGTCTTGTATTCTTGTAAGGTTGGACCAAGCTTGGTTGGAAAAAGTAATGAATCACAATAAAAGATTCCTTCAGAATTAGTGGTTTCTTAAAGGAGGATACATAGACCATGGAACTAGAAAATAAAATTCAAGCTCCATCAGATGGCATCTTGACACAAATTGAAGAGATCACTTTTAAAGGCTCATAGGCAAAATCGTGCAACTCGTGTCTATAGACAAAGTTCTGTGATTGTCTGTAGACAAAAATTGCAAGTCTCCGGCCTCCCAGTTCGGATGGAAAACTTGAGATAAGTTGCGCAACATCAACAATATAGAGGCTGGAATGTTTTCTCTGAATCTTGTTTCTTGCTTCCATATTTTATTTCCAACCATAAGTAGCAAATTTTATGTATGTGGTGGCTAGCTGAGTGAAATTTCTGAAATCTGAACTATCTTCTAATTTTACTTTTTAGAAGTCAATCTAAATGTAGGACCGCCTACTAAAAGTTACTTGCTCACCAACATTTACAATTAATTTTCCTTTTTTGATCAAAAATTAAAACTGCACAAGCAGCAAAGCCGCTGTTATCGCAGTAACTAGTTTAACTGATCTGTGCATGAATGGCAAGGTTCTAGATCATCTTGGCTTTGTTCTGCAACAGTGTACAGATAAAATCGGCAATTTGCCTACTAGTATGTACTAGCCTTAAGAACTATTAATTTTGACGAAGACGTTTGCAGTATTGCAGTTACTGGAATGCTTAACGACGATGAAATTTTAACTGAAACAGATGACATGGATGGTGAATAAGATAAACCAGTAGAAGTTCCGAGTATCAACCAGTCTTAAAAAACCCGGCATTCTGGTTTTTACTAGGATGAAAACTTATTCGGAGCAAATTGACACTAGTAGATTAGCAATATGCAGCACTTGTTTAAATATTTTTTAATGCAAACAAAAATTTATCAGTATTTTCCAAAATACATATAATGCTTATAAAAATAACACATATGTGTGTTAGCCATGTAATAAAAATTAAAGAATCATCATTACCTGTTATTATTTTGTCAATGAATTCTTTTGATAAATTTGTAAAAATGATAAAATAACCATTGAAGTTGGTGAAACGTTAAATCACATTTGACAAACAGCTATTGAGAACCAGATAGACCATGTGGCCGTTTTTAGTATTTAAAATTAAATTTAATGTTTTTTCAGCCTACTGTTACCCCAAGTATTGCTGCAGCGGCACAGAGTCAGTTAGCGCAGTTGATTGCTGAACACGGTGGGCAAATCCTGCAGGTATATTTTCTATTATTATTTATTTATTTATTTAAATTTGTTTTAACGTAATATTTTATTAATACAAATTTTATTATACAAAACATTTCTGATGATACTATTTTTTAATTTGTTAGACTAATGCCAGCCTTGCTGCTAACAACACTACAAAAGAAACTGCATTTATGCAATCTCTTCAAGTAAGATTTTTTTTAAAATATCATTTTATTGAACAAAATGTTCAATTTTTTAACAATATATTTTTTTCATTATAGACTGCGGTTCTTCATCTAGCAGGATCTGGTCCTGAAGGTGTTGTGTTAAAAGGGAACCTAAATCAAACCCCTGTAGTTGTAAACACAACAGGTAGTGGAGGTTTACGAAGAACACCTGTTGTTGTCACTCCTACCATTCAACAAAATGGTGTAAGGTTAGTGGCTGACCTCAACGGACATCTTCAGCAAGCAAGCACAGCTTCATTGACAGAACACAATCGTTTGATTGTGTCGGGCATTGCACCCGCTGTACTTGAGCAAAACAGAGTACAGATTGTCACCGGAGTACCGACTTCTACAGCCCTGTCATTGGAGCAACAGCAAAACCGTATAATCGTCTCAACTGGGACACCTAATGCAATGCTCGCTCAACAAGGGCGAGTCCTTGTATCAACTGGTTCCCTCGAACAACACCAAAATAGAGTGCAGATAGTGACTAGTACTAATAGTGCAGTGTCTTTAACTGAACAGAATCGTGTTATAGTGTCAAATGTTCCAAACAACATGTCTCTCGACCAGCAGAATAGGCTGCAGATCCTCTCGGGCGTGCCCAATTCAAATATGTCCTTAACTGAACAGAACAGACTACAGATCGTATCTGGAATCCAAAATTCTCTGACCGAGCAACAGAACAGAGTCATTGTATCTGGGGTCCAATCGAACATGTCGTTGGAACAACAGAACAGGGTGCAGATTCTTTCAGGGGGCCAAAGTGCTGGCACAATGGCCTTGGAACAAAATAGAGTACAAATAATGTCTGGTGTTCAGAGCTCCCTCACTGAACAGCAGAATCGACTGCAGATTGTTTCCGGCGTCCCAAATTCAAACACTCTTTCTCTTTCTGAACAAAATCGGGTTCATATAGTTTCTAATATGCCTAATGCAAACACTTTGTCCCTTTCTGAAAAGCAAAATTTAGTACAGATTGTCAATTCTAATATATCTTTATCAGAGGAACAAAATAGGCTACAAATAGTTACTAGTGTGCCTACTTCCACACTAGGAGATCAAAACAGACTTCATTTCGTCAATAGCATTCCCAGTTCCAACTCCATATCGTTATCAGAACAGAATAGGGTACAACTTGTGGCAAATGTTTCAAATATGGGAAATATGGCAAGTGTGCCTGTCTCTGCCTCATTCCCTTTTTCAGATCAGAATCATGTACATATTGTTACAAGTTTACCTAGTTCTCAGCACGAACAAAATAAAATACATTTTTCGTCTCTTAATAGCAATTCAATTAATTTACACGATTCAAACCAACGGCTGCAGATCGTCACATCTCTGCCTAACACTATAAATATAGCCGATCATAATAAAGTCCAAGTGGTAACCAGTTTGCCGACTTCAAACTCAATGTTTCATGACAACCGGAACAAAGTCCATATTGTTACAAGTACAACTGCAAACAGTGGTGATCTTAAACAAAAGAACCTACTGTCAGGATATCACGGCGAAGAGCACAGTAACGTTCAAGTAGTGTCTGCCCTCATTAATAACGAAAAACTTTTAAATTCTACAAATGAAAACAATATGCGGAATTCTGGCAATAATTACAAATTTCAACAATATGTTAAACCTTCTGAAGTCAGGTTAACCCCACAACTTATCCATCATCAAAAGGATAAGGAAACGATAAAAAACGAAGAGAGAGAAGATGTTAAATTAAGTTCCTCTAGTGATAACCATTTAATTCAAACTGAAGTTCCTTCTCGATTGCAGTATGTTTCAAGTGGGGAAGAAGGAAGGGTACAAATAGTAGGTGCTAATAACCATACATCTGTAATAGCTGCATTAAACCAAGTTAGAAATCAGCTACATCATCAACAACAGCAACAACTTCAACATCATATGCAACAACAACACCAGCAACAACCTCCCCAGCAAATAGTATACGCCCAACCACAAGAGACCTCACCAAAAATGGCAAAATCACCCGCTCAGTTCATTTCGCCGAGCCCGATCAACTCTCCACCTCCTACTGCATTCAACAACAGGCCTAATCTAACCGTCGTCACTCAGCCGCAAAGGCATGAGCAGACGCATGTTAACAGCGTCCAAACGAACGTCATGTCGACCCAAGTGAACACCATCACCAAAGTTGACTCAAATACAACCCCAGTTAAAACAACTCAGGCCAACAGGAGGACTTATGACAATGCTTTCTTAGATAGTATAGCTCAAGCTCACCCAAATCTTGTGATAAACAAATCTCCCACTGCTATCTCTTGTGCAAAAGTGATGAAAGTGAAGAAACCTGTGAAAAAAGCTGCTTTAGTAAAACCAATGATGGCTGAAGACAGAACTGTAATGGAAAAAGAGGACCCACCTAATTTGATACCTATTAATGTTACCACTGACCATGTTCCTCCCGTAGTATCCAGGGTGCAGACTGTACAACTCACACCTTTAAAACAGCAGGTAATTACATTATTAAATTTAGTTAATTCAAATATCAAATGATGTATTTACAACATGGTGTCATTTTTCAGCAATTAAAACAAATACAAGCACAAGTTACAGCACTCAGTGGAAACAAGACAAGGTCGCCAACTGAGCAAGCTACATTACAAAGACTGATTTCTGAACAGCACAAAATTCTTCTTGGTGGGAAACTCATACCAACGGTTCCAGGGCAACATGCCCAGGGACTTGCTTTTGTAAGTACAAATAATTTTTACGATTAAAACGTAACGCATATCATGTAAAATTGTATTTTTGATAAGTGTATAAAAGTAAAAGTTAATAAAGTTATTTTGCAATAATATACATTGCATGTTAATGAAAAATGTACAAAAATTATAGTATTTTAATGAAACTCTTGAAAAGTAATTTATTTTCTAGTAGTTCTTTGGTGCAGCAATGAATTATAATTTTTATTTGCATTTTGTAATTGGCATATTAATTTAATTATTTATTTAGGTAAATCCTGGTGGAGGGACTTCAGTGAGACTTCTACCTGTTTCAACCCCTTCAAGGGTGTCCAATTCAACTCAGTCTGAGGCTCCTTCGCCAACACAGTCAACTCCACCTCAACCTGTACTTTCGTCGCCACAGCATTCCCAGCCGTCACCACCTGTGGTGACACATGCGAACAAGGCTACCTCGCCAATACCGCTACAGGTAATTTTTACTTAACTACGGCGAATTGGCACAAAGTTAACAATTGGTTATTTCAGCAACAGGTATCGACTCAAACTCCCCTTCCTCCACCTCCGCAGCCAATATTTTCCAAGGCCAAGAGGGCATCAATGTAAGCGAATGATTATATATTTTATAACTACAATTTTAAATTTATAACTTTTTTTGTGTTTACAGGATAGAACAGCAAATGCAGGCTGACAGACAAGGTGCCCTGGTCCCAGATACAACAACTCCGTTTTTGAGCAAAAGCGATGCGGTTAAAAGACTAATTCGATACCATACAATGAATGAACCTGTTTTGAGCGAGAAAGATCTTGATAAAGCTGATGAACTTTTTGAACAAACAGCGAAGCACTTATTAGATAAGAAAACAAACATGTATAACAAATTCTCCTTTCTCATTTTGAAGGAAAGCATGGTAAGTTTTTTCTATTTTATTATTACTTTGCTTTAATTTATTATATTTCTTCTTTATATTATCTTATTGTTTGTACGTATGTTTTTCGGTTTAATCCAAATTTCCTTAGTTTTCAATGGAAAAAACCCATAGCCTCATGGAAAGAGTCTAAAGAAATTAAAATATTTAAAAAAAGAACCTACAAAATAATAGAGCAAACTCTTTAAATTAACTTTAAATGTCATTCCTTCTTTTGTTTTGCAGAGGTTGCAGAAAACAAGTGAGCTTGTTTTGCTAGAGAGGTTATTTGTCAATGATGAAACAGCCAGGCTGGAACAAATCAAGGAAGAAGCAAATCTGTTAGCAGCTTCTTCCACAAATACAACCACCACCACCACTACTACAACTACTACGACTACTATGACAACGATAACAACTACCTCCTCAACTACTACATGCTCTCAATCATCAAGTAAACATTGATTTCTTAGCCTGTTCAGTCTTGATAGATTTTTTTTGTAACACATCGTTTTATATTTCAGTGAATGTGAAGAGGGAGAGGGATGAATTTGACAACGGCGATTCCAAAAAGCACTGCCCTGATGATGAAGAAATCAACGCGCAAGTGCAATGTGCTATTGACAGCATACTGAATCTTCAGAGGACTGAGCCATTGGATGATATATCGGTGAAAAACTCATAGTAATCAGGAGCTCGAGTGCAATTTTTTTACATTTTTGTCACATCAAGACCAAAACAGTATTTTTTTTCTCAACAAGGAAAATGGTATTTATTGTTAGGATTTTGCTTCAAGGGGTAAAAATTTTTTGGAAATAATTGGTAAATTAAGAGTTTTAAAGCTAAAGTAGCATTATATTTAAATTTCCCTATATATAATGATTATCTGTATAAAACATTTGTAATGTTTTATTTTTTGAAGAGGGAAAACTTTTTTCTTCATTGTAAAAGTTTTTAGGTTTTATTTTTGTTGTAGAATTTATTTATTTCTTTCGTTTTTACTATTTATTTTTTGAAAGAGAGCAATTAAAATTAATGCTTATAACTCATAAGCATCTTCGAGAACTTATATAAATGTCCTGCAAGGACATGAAAGCTAAAATGAACAAATTTATAGCTTCATGTATTATTTAAAATTTTCAATTCTGATTATAAGTCAATTAGTTTAAAAAAAATTAAATTCATGTTTTATGGCATACAAACATATATCTACTTGTCCAACATCAGATTGATTTTTTAGAAAAAATAAGCTAATTTTTATATGCCTACTTCAGTTAAAATTTATGTATGGAATGAAACAAAATGAAATAAAGCTGGAAACATTGCTCGATTCAAATTTATTATTTAATTATTTATTTTAAATGGAAATGTCATTTGTGGTTGAGATAACTTCAGTGTTTAATATTATTGAAGACAAAATTATAAATTTGTCACCAAGTACCTGATATGTCAGTCATCTTAAAACTTGAATGGGGCACTTGCTACTACTTTCTTCAAAACAAGCTTTAATTTTGTCTTTGTAAGCTGGTGCTATTTTTCTACGGAAATGAATTTGAAGTTTTGGTGTTGTGTGATAGGTTTGAACCCTTTAAAGGGATTCTAACTCAAATGGAAATTTTGTAAAACTTCATTTCTTGAATATATCCTGAGGAACTAAATTAAAACAAGAAAATGTTATTTCAATCACAATCAATTTTCCATGTTGAATTTATTATTCAATTAGGGCTGTATATATTTTTAATTGCTCTCTTTGTTTTTTTTCATTTTGTTTTTATGCCCAATTTTATGGGTTTTCGTATTTATTGCTCATTTGTTCCCTTTTGATGAAAATTGAAGTGCCTTTCAAAATCAGTGTCCTTCTTTTTGGCCTCACAATGAATGATTGAGGTAGTCAAAAGTCAATTTGCATAAATTAAGCAAGATAAAAGTTCGTTTTGCTATATAACAAAATAAGTAAATAAAACAGCAAATATCTTACCATTTAGCCAAGAAAACTTTTTATCTCATGCTGGACTTTTATTGTTTTATTATTTCCTGAAAAATCTCAGTAAATAATTTAACAAAGATTTTTGTTGTTGTTGTAGTAATGTGAACCGTAATCTTGAACAGCAATTTAACTCCCTTAGGCAAAAAACAAAGAAAAATGATAATTCTGTGCATCTAACATTCCCCAAATAGCAATTAGGCAAAGTAAGAAATGGTATATATATTTTTTTGTATTGGGAAGATAAAAATTATATTTATTTAATAGGTACATAATAACATGTTTTTAAGTTATTTTTCTATAATTAAGGGTTGTAATATTCTCTTTTGTTTTCTTTTTTTGTTTACCGTTCTTTTCCATTCCAATTAATAATATTCATAATCTAGTCTTTGTTTTCTCTAATTGAATTTTTAGGTTCAGCATGTACGGCTTCCTTAATAAATATATTTGTAAATATTCAAAAAAAAAATTGTACTTAAATGTATATTCAGTACTTGGAAATGGCAGCTTTCCTGCTTAATAATGAATATTCCTGAATATCATAGTGCCTTCTCAAAAAGCCATAGTTTTTGTTAAAAATTTTTTTTTGCAAATTGTCCAAACAGTTTGTAATAGTTTTCTCTTTGTCCTCCCCATATTAGAGAGTGTTAGTGTACTATTTCAATCACTGTTTTGTATGTTTGTAACTATAATAGTCACAATTGAGGTCCTCTTTGAGAGAGCATGTAGTAGAGTTCCTAATTTTATGTTACATAAAAAAATTGAACAGCCAAACCATATATTACCATTATAAAAAAAATTAATTAATGATAATAATTCCACTAGGTGTTTCAATTTTGATAAATTACTATGGATCCTTGGAATTATGAAATCAATGAAATTTTTCATCAGTCTGGATGTAATATGAACTTTAATAATTGATGTCAAGGAGAAATCGTTATTAATTTCAAAAATAAAATTTCATCAATTTAAACAAAAAATTTAAACTTATTAAAAAAAATTAATTAAGGTTGTGATGAATGAGTCGATCTCAGTGTTTGTCATTTATAGACATTTTTAATTGTACAAATTAATTTATGATAATTTTGTGTATAAGATAATTTTAGATTTAATGAGATTAAATTAAATCTCCTGTAAAGTTTGTAAATATTGTATAGAACTTTTACAGATAAATGGATTCACAGTATTCGAGTTTTTTTGCTCTCCTTTCCTTCTACCCCTCCTCAGATGAAAAAAGGTATTTTTAGTAAAATGTATGTAATCAAAATATTTATAAGTAACAGTAAAGTAATTGTTAGAAAAGTACTGGTTCATGAAAATATTAGTCCTTATTTGACTTTTATTTATATTATAAGAATAAGTAAATCTTGTACAGGATAGCTTAATATACCCTGTGGGCGGAACGGACAAGAAATTAAACCGCTTAACAATACTTTCTTCCTATGCTATGGGCATGCTGGGATTTGATCCCAGGACCTCTAACGTGGCAAGTACTGCCTCGGCCACCCTAGTACTGAGCTTAAATTCATACAATAATTGTACGGATTATGGGTTTTGAAACCATGAGGAAAAAAACATTTTATATGTAGTGATTTGTCGTGATTTTTTCTTCACTGATGCATTATCCTCCTGGTATTACATATGATGCAAACGAAGAGTACCTTACAACTTCCTATGTAAATAGAAATAATTTGTTCGAATCGTGAGAGGCGGTCAAGAATGGGGTAGTTTAGAAAAACCTTTTTCATTTTTTTGCCGGCGCTTCGACCTTGGTCATGTTCAGGGCCTGGGTAAATTAAGACGTTTTTCTAAACTACCTTTCTTGACCGCTCCTCACGACTTAAAACAAATTATGAGACAACAGGTCACAAAGAAACACACATAAATAGAAATGTTGATTAACAGTTTTAAAACAATAACAAATTACAAATCACAACATCAAACTTTTTTGGTTATATGGTATTTTGGCCATGCGTATGAGCACAAATAACCCATCTAACACTAAATTTCATGTGCCACCTTTAGCACTCAAGTAAGTTTTAAAAGAAATTAAAAAAAGGTATTAAATAAAGACAATTAAGAGTACTTAGATTATAATAACAATATTAACAAATATAAAGCTCCAGTAATTTTTTTTTCAAAACACTTTCAATTTTTAATCACATCACTTCATTGTAAAGAAGGTCATTATTATTATTTATATTTTGTAAGCCCCTTCCTGTAAAACCTTCATTGCACAGATTCACTAATAATTTAATATTTACACCATAATTTTTTATATATATAAAAATCATACACAGATCATATACACTTTAAAGCGATAATTGATTGTGTAACTACATTTTACATGGTAGAAATTACAAAATCAAAACCGATATTGTGAAAAATTTTAAATTTACATATATCCTCAATGATTTAATTTCTTAAATATTCTAGATTTAGCTTTGAACCAAAAACGAAAACCCATTCTAGTTGTACATCGTAAGTCTTAGTGAGGTGAGGGATTAAATACCTACTAGCAAATTAGTTTTTGAGTTTTTATATACTGATCTTTATTCAAGGGACTAAAAAGAATTTTAAAATATAGAACTTTAAACCGCTATATAATACTATTTCAATTGCCAGTTTTTAGTGGGTACAAATAAAGTTAATTTATAAAAGCAATACAAAAATAAACATGCAAATTCCTGTAGTGCTTTAAATATATCAATTAAAATAATTTATTTATAATAGTTAAATAATTTTTCTTAAAATAAGGCTTTTTGGGATCAAGAAATATATTAATCTTGAAAATTAAATCTGTGATTTTAATAAAAACCCTATTATTTTTGTTAGTAATACTAATTTCTTTTCTAGAGATAAATGGAATAAAAAATTGAGTACATCTCTCACTGAAATAAAATCAATAAGTAATGAATATCACATTATTAACAGTTAGAATCTTAATCTACGGCTTAGAAAATAATTTTACTGCTGGGGATGGTTCATTATCCTGAAGACGAGTTCAAGAACAGCTGGAGAATCATGTGATGACATAGCCGCCTGGTGGAGCACTCGGATGAGCTCTTCGTCTAGCCGGTTCATATACACCGAGGGCAGTTTGGCACCGCAGCTTCCGGCCTCGTAGCCAACCTGAAATGGTAAACATTAGGTCTGTCTCAAAAGTATAGAAAGAATGACTTACGTTTTCAGGATGTATCGTTGCCCTGATGGCAAGGGGCGTGAGATTGGCATCGGCAAGTGAATCCAACATTGGTACGAGTGCCATGCACGTGGCTGAAGCTATCGACTCTGACACTCTGCTGATATCAAGCGGGTCGGTTGCTTTGCTACCTTCTTCACTCTAAATGGAAAAAATATGTAAGTGGATTTGTCGCTCACAATTTAAATATAAATAAGTACATTTTAACTAAATGAATATTTAAATACTGGTAATGGGACAATTAAGATCAATGCTTGTAAAATATCATATTTGTTAACTTTTGATAAGATTTGTACAAAATAACAAAAAGAATAGTAACTTGCTGGCAATAGCCCAGGCAGCTAGCTGGCAGGAAAAAAAGTAACTAAAAAGTTTTCCTAAGCTTAAGATGGATAACAACACAATATTTATTATACGTTTTAATAATTATATTTTTAAGTATGATGGGCCAAATCCAAATTATTTTTTAAATAACAACAGACTCACTTTTAAAATGAAAACTTCTGTCCATCTGATGATCTTTTTCTGATCAATGCCTGGGTAATCTGTGCCATTGTGGACCCTGATTGATGGTACACCATCAAAAGGTTTATCATCTATAAAGCTCTTAACGCTAAAGTAATATTTAAAAAAATTAATACTTTCTTTTACACAGCAAAATTATAATGAAAAGGCAAAGCAACTGACCCAATGTTGAAATTGGTGTCATCGGCACACCACTGGAGATGTACGGTCTCTTCGTCATTAGGCCCACACGAGATGGTGTAGTCTTTCATATCTCGTAATGCGGCTCTGAGGTTGGTCATGCTTTCGCTGGGCAAATGAACTATCAGGCCATCCTCGACAATGCTGCTCTTTCCGGACAACCCTGCCGTTTTGAGAGCACCTTTGAAGACCACAAAACTTGCTCCTGTCACTGTTTCATAAAGGCAAGAAAAATTAATCAAATTTGAAATCTTCTGTTGTACTTGCTTGTGGTAAATGTTTGGTTGATTGCATTTATTAGCATGAATGTGAAAGAGGTCATTATGTAACACAAATTTCTTAGATTAGTAGATTTTTGTATTTAGTGATGGATAGGCTCCATCGGGCCTACTGGAATGAATGGAATGCACAAAATATTAAACTTATTGTAAAATTTGATGAGATTGATGTTTAGTAAATTTAGTAGTAATTTAATGTAAGTTGCTTGTAATTCTAAAATGACACAGTTGCAAATAGAGCCTAAATTTTTTCTTTCAACTATCATGATCTTTTAATGTGACCAGATAATCAGATAAATAATTTAAAGTAGTTAGTGTGTACTTCTTGATTAGTTTTGCTTGCTGGTATCACCTAAGCATGTGCAAATGTAAATACTGATTTTACAAAAAATAAAATACCCTACAATGTTTCCTTTTAAGCATCTAAAAAAGATTTTCATTTAAATTTATTGTTTAGTAGAAATTTTGATTCCTGTTAATATAACAGGTTTGTTCCAATACACATAAAAATCATCAGCAATCTAGTTGCCACCCATACACAGTTGAGTTTGGGAGTTCCATCAAAGTTTGTGACCAATTTTTGACCGTTAAAACAGACCAAGGATTTTGCTATGACCTGGTAATCAGAGACATGTGCAGGCGTTTCTCCATGCTTTCACTCTTGTCAAACTGGAAAGTTTTTACAACTAGAGCCCCGATTCAAATATGCCATATATATGCAGTAAAAACCCTTAAATGTGCATTTAATTTGCTCTAAAAATGTTAAAATATGCAGGATGAAAGTCAGAGACATCATCCAACAAATAATTGAATAATTTCTTTTTAACAGGCTTTTTTCATTCTAGTGACAATCATTGTGAAAGGAAATATAACAGAACAATTTCTCTCTCACAAATAATCATATTATAAATGATAAGCTAGATTATTTCAAAAATTATAATTATTAAAAGAAGACAGAGGACTGACATTGGCTATTCCTACTCCCAAAACCTGACTACTTCAGAAAAATTAATTTTCCTCCCCAAATTAGATGCCTATAATTTCAAAAGAATTCTATTGTGTCAGTTTATTTAAATAAAATATATTTAAACAAATTAAGTTTTTCATTAAAAACCACCCACAACAGCCTGGCCTAAACAATAAAAGAAATAGACAACGGAAAATAATGATAAAAATTTCAAATTTGGAATATTCTTCAAATATTCAAAAATATTATAAAAAATTGAACCATGTAAGTATGATTCGGACAAAATCATCATCAAGCACAATACTACGCAAAATGTAGTTACAAGTGATGAAATGAACAATAAAAAGTATTTTTCTTAATTTGAATAACTGATGACATTTTTGCTCAAATATTCTGAAAATTATACAATGATGTACCGATTTAATAATTCCAATTTTAAATTATAATTTATTTCCCTTCCTAGTTAATTGTCCTCTGTATTTAATAGGGTGAGTACATTTTTAGTAGTACGTAGCCGCTATCCCCAAGTAAACAGTTTTTGCCACATATTTGCTCCATGTTCTGGAAAAATGAGAGTTTGAAACATTTCGATGTTCACAACCTTACAAACCATACAGAAAAGCATGTTCAACAGATTTAACAATCTGTGATCAGTCATGTTTGGGCTTAGTTGACAATTAATTTGTGATTGTGAGTTGGAACAAACCTAATACAACCAACTACAAAACTGCTGAACTGAAATCACGAATCTCCCCACAACTAAATCGCTCCCGGATTGAATTTCAATAAAAAGAGAAATTTGAAAAAAAAAAAAAAAATTACCTCTTCTGGGTTTGCTTTGAATGTTAATAGCCTGACTGTTGTATGTATTTTCATCTTTAGTACTCTGTATACAAACAAGATGTGAGTCAGCTTCCAAGCTGAGATTTGCCCCAAAAGCCAAAACACCATCGTTTGAGTTATTCAAAGCTCTCACAACCTGCAAAGTTTCATTTTATAACATTTTATAAATTGAAATTTTAAATTAATTTTTCAGGAAAGGAAAAAAATGTCCAGAAGTTTTGGCGTAAAAATGAATAATTTTCAACAATTACCTGATCGTAGCCATTCCTAGGAAATAAAATTGTAGTCTGACGGTCTTCCATGTGAATAAGAAGTCCTCTTACTGTAGCTAATGAATAACTATATTTTCGGAAATCCTACAGAAAAAAATATATTATCAACATAAAAAGCAACAAAAACTCTTTATTATTGTTTAAATAAAAAACATACCACAAGTATTTTCATAACAGTATGCCCGATATCTGTGTACAGTGGTGGTCGGGATCTAATTGAAACCAAAGGGCAAGGATAATATCGGTACTCAGCTCCAAGCCTTAAGACGAGCCGTAAGGGGAAGAGTCGTGCCCAAGGAGTTTCCCAGCTAATAATAAAATACAATAAATACAATGATTTTCATCAAGATAAAAATAAATGGATTAACCTGTGGACTAATATGGCGATGAGATACGGTTGTGGAGGAAGAAGAAGGTTCGTTGTACATTGAAACGTAGGTCTAATGTAGAGAAACCCTCCGTGATCCTTAGAGTTGAACATGTTGTTTGAAAATGCAGGTGTAAAACTCATTTCGCTTACTGTTGTGCCTTTAAAAAACGTAACGTAAACAATTAATGACTAATGAATTATGAAAGCTAATGTTAACTAATAAAAAATTAAAACACAATTGAAGTATTTAAAAGGGCTTTGCTTCCAAATGATGGTTTGGATAACAGACATAATTTATTATTCAGTGTCAAGGTTGTAATATTAATATTTTGTATAATCTGCAGGATGATTATCTCCGATCATACTAGTCTGATCAGTCTCACTGGCATTTCACCATATTCAATAAGACCAAAAATATCAGGAAGCAAAAATACATTAGATAGGCAAACCAGCAAGACCATGATAAACCAAAATCATGCAGACTACAACATATTTTAAAGTAATGTAATAATATATAATGTGGTAAAACCTCAACTGTACAATTCCTCCAGTTATACTTTGGGCTAGGTAAGATTGACTAACATATACTAAGTATAAATCACTTATATATAATTATTGAACGAACTGTGGCAAAATAATATGATTTTAAAAAATCTTACCTTTAGATGCCTCTAAATAAAGAGTGTTTATCAAATGAAAAATATCGACAGGAGGCAAAACCTCGTTTTCGGTAATTTCTAGAATTATTGCAATTTCATCTTGCCCCACGAAGGCAAGGCCCTCAGAAGAAACACTCCAGCATTCCCGCTTGACGCAACAATCCACTGAAACAAAAAGTTGTAATGGAAAACAAACAATGAACAGCAAAATGTGCTTGATTTGAGAAATAAGTACATACATTTGACACGTTTTATGTTAACAAATAGGTTATTGTTAATAGCGAATTTGACCGTCTGATCAGCAACCTCCTGAACATCATCGCTGAACTGAAGCTGTCCATTCTCAATTGTGACTAATGGAGGAAGGTTGGAATCAGCTGGTATGTAGCTTTGTGTTGTTGGATCCAAAGGCCTTTGATGAGCAGGTGAGTTCGCACCACGACTTTTACTTCCTTTAAAAAAATATATATACAGCATAATAAAATAAATATAAAAATTGTATTTTTGATGTTTTTTTTAATTCAATTTTTTTAGTCAATGTAAACTTAGGTTTAATAAACCTAGATGCTTTAATGTTTATAGTTTGTTTAAATTATATTGTTTATTAAATTTGAACATGGTTTATCGGAAGCAAAAGAACTTTTTAATGTCATTTTAACTTACAGTTTTAGTAAATCATTAATTAAAATTGAAGGGGATTTCACAGTAGTCATGTCTGTATTTGTCATGCTAGTGGGTCTGGGTTCGAAAGCAGGCAAATCCCACGACTTTTTAATTGATTACGATATGAAAAATGTATTACAAATGATTTGATCTCTTGTCCGCGCCACATGAATTGCACATTATGCCCTCCTTTATATACTATTAAAATTGTATATATATTATTTCATTTCATTTTTTTTTTTTTTTTTACCCAAACAATATTAGGTCAGCTAATTTCCTTCGAATTGGGATTGGAGAACTATCTTTCATTTGCAAAAGGTCCCTTCGCCTGACATGATTTAAATATTGGTAGGGGGGGTAATCCTTCATAAAATTGTTGCTGGCTACTGAGAATGTTATATCATGCTCTATGATTTTACAAATAAAAAAGCAGATACTATTTTTTAAATAATTTTTATCATTATTTTTAACGAATAATTGGATAAATTATGGAAAAAATTTACAGTCACAGATTAAGTGTAAAAAAACTGTAAACAATATACTAGCCATAGTTATGTGGGTAACACAAGATGGCAGCCAAGCTGAAAGTGATAAATTAATTCTGGAGGGGACCGTGGTGGCCGAGTAGTTAGGACATCCAACTTGTACTTGCCATGCTTGTGGGTCTGGGTTTGAATCCTGGCAGTTCATGGCTTTTTGTTTGAAGATAATATAAAAAATTACATAGCGGTTTGATCCCACCTCCACGACACTCAATGGGCTGTTGGATGATTAGACCCTCTTTATGACAGATGTCATATTCATTCACTAATGTTGCACATTGTGGTCTGTTTAACTTTAAACAATTCATTATTTTTCAAAACACGACAATATTTATCAAGGATGCAAATTTACAAAGCTGAACAAGAGATCTTATCAAACAGGCCAATAAATAATAAAGGTATCCCACTTACTAAGCCTGTTAAACCACAGTATTCTTTTGGAATACCAACTCTCAATGAAAAAATTAAGATGGTTTGTAAAATTCAATTTCAAACAAGAAATTAAACAGATCTAAATAGACGTGAGCAAACGTTGAGAAATTATGGACAAAAGTACACGAAGAGCTATTGTCAATAATTGCTTTTGATAACCACTCAATCCTTGATAAAATAAGGACATCGGGGTTGGTTAAGAATTATCCTTTTGAGAATAAAGAATTCACTGCAATTAGGTAAGTTTAAAAAGCATGAATTCCTAATATTTTAGTTTCCAATATTTTTAATTTTTTTGAACAGTTTCACCATGAGGTCACATCAACATTAAGTACTGGATAAAGGTAAATATGTGAAACTAATACTAACCATTTGGAGGTCCAGCCATTTTACGAACACTCCTTCTAGGCAAAAGCCTCGATTCTGATGGACCATCTAGCTCGGTCAGATCACCACCGGGCCTTATGCCATCGCTGAATATGACTTGTTTGGGAACATCTGACTTAGCTCGCCCTGAAGGTAAAGAAAAATCAGTATGCTACCTTAAAATAATTCACATCCCTTGAATACCTTCTCTTTTCAAGACACCTGTTGGTACAAGTACAGAAGGAGGAGGTTGGTTTAACGTTGAAGCTGCTTGCTGCAATGGTGGTATCATCGAGCAATATTCCATTGGGTTGTTTGGATTCGGCTGCCTACCTAGATTATACCTTCCATCGTCAAGACTCACTAGAAAACAAAAACAAGGTGAAAATTCAAGATTACACAAGAGTGAGATAAACAAAACAGTCGTAAAAACGCTTGTGACCATTATATCATGCACCTCTGTATATTATGTTGAAACAGGGTTGACAGATCCTTGCCTCAGTGAACTGCATGTACTCTAATGGAGCTTTCAAATTGCAACATTTTGAACATAAGACCTGGAAAAGTGAACACATTAGCTTTCAGATCTTGAAAGCTACATCAGGAAATACTTACAAGGCCACAAGCTCTGCAATGATGCCTCCTTCGGATAAGTGTAAATTTATCCCGACACTGCATACAGCAATCGCTTTCAGTGTCAGGTACCCAAAAAGGTGCAACCTTTCCCAATTTGTCCATGGGGCTTGTTGGTGCTGACGAGTTGGTCGCTAAAAATCAAATTAATTATTATCTAAACCATTATTGTTTGCATATTTAACAAATGATACAATGTCATTAAAACTACCTAGTATCTTTTTCCTAATTCCAGTTAACTGAAAGCTATTAATCTAAGTTTTTTTTTAAATTTTTATTTTAGGGATACCATTTATTATTTATTATAGTAATTCTGAATTTTCTTAATATTCAATTAATAAGCAATAATTGTATCATGTAAGAATAATATTTCATTATATTAAATAATGATATACACCAAAATATATAAATATTTTACTATTTAAGAAATAACACATGAAAGATTACAATGAAAACCTTATCTTTGTCTTAAACAACCTTCAAATATTTAATTAAAACATTTTATCAAATTGTTTGCTTCCACTTTTCAAATTCCGCATTGTAAAAATGCAATAAATCTTGCTAGTGTCCTGGGGGAAATCACTGTTTTGATGAGAGGAGATAGGCAAAACAGGTTACAAGTACAAAAGTATTACTACAAAATAGTGCTTCAAACATTATCGGTTTTAATCTTTTTAATATTACTTACCCTTGTTTATTTGGAAAGAATTTACTTCTAAATGTAACATTATGAATATAAAGGAGTTTAAAGATTCATTTTGAAAACTAGAAATTATAAAGAACACCTTAAATAAAGGCCATATTACTGTTCAATTTCAAAGGTAAAATCAATATTCTTGGATTAGCAAATGGTTAATTATTCATTTCACCTACCAACCTACCAAATCTATACTTTAAAGGTAAATAAAAAATCTATAAAAAAAATATGCAACAATTTGATTAATTTATCATTTCTTTGATACTAAAATAAAATTAGTTTATGACAGAATTGTTTTTACACAAACTGACCATTTAAAAGTATATTATTTTTCTTCAGATCGTACTATTATTTATTTATTTACAAAAATGTTATATTTAAGGAAAAACATTCTTTTATAAACAAATTTTCTATTTTTAAATATAAGCGTAACTAAGGAGATAATGATATTAAAATAATTCCTACCTGAAATGTTAGTCGGTGTTGGGCTTTCCTCGCTATCAAGCATCAAATTTGATTCAAGGGGTAGTGTACTTGGCCTAACAGGACGCTCATCGTTCAACTGATCGCTCTGTTCCTCAGCCTCTGTAGTGTACGAGCCTTCGTTTTCCACAACCAAACCGCTTTCTACAACGCTCTCTTGACTTACAGACTTTTCCACGTTCTCGATATTTTCATTGACTTGATTTTCAGCGGCTATACAATCCTCGTTTTCTTCACCAACTTCTACACTGTTAATTTCTATACTATTTACATCAGTCTCTTTACTGTGGAAATCTTCCGGCTCTTCATGTGATGTCCTCGCTTCAACAAATATTTCCTCTGATTCTTGATTAGAAGTTTCTTCGTCAGGGTTTTGTTCATTTGTACAATTACTTGCATTACACTGCTCCTCAATAACCAGTGAATTTGGTATTTCTAAAATGCCATTGTCTTCGACTAAGCTGACTTCATCCTCTTGAAGATCTTCTTCGGTAACATCTGTTATCTTGTAAATTTCACTAGATATATTTCTCACTATTGAAAAACTATCCTTATCCCTATCCTCTTCTATTTCGCCTCCTGTAAGATCATCAGCTATACCTGGTGTTTCAGGTTCTAGGATTACTTGAGATATAACTTGAACTTGTTCGGCAACATTTTTACTATCATCACATTCTTCTGTGGGTGTTTTCTGAGTATTTAACAGATCATCACTTTCAGTCACGGAACAATTTTTGCTAGAATCTTTTGGAATTGCACTGATTTCTTCCTCAAGGTATTTCAAATAATTTTCAAGTTCAGCCTCAGAGATGTTATCATTATCAAATCCTACAGGCTTTAATTTTGTATCTTCCTCTTCGATAAGGGAACTGACTTCAACAACTGGTGGTAGATCATCTTCTACAGGTTTCGTCTGTTTTATAAGGTCAAAGACTGGCTGGATATCAGTCTTCTCTATCTGAACCAAACCAGTGTTTCTTACTGATGTTATGTCAGGAAGTTGATTGTGCAACTCTGGATCTTCATTAATGTTTTTTTGAACTGGCTTGATTGCATTTGAGTCCAACAAATCAGGAGTCCCATCAGAGCAAATTTCTACTTCCTCACTGTTCTCACTCAAACTAACGTTACTGTCACAGATGTCTTCTTTTTTCTCGATGTTCTCGTTCTGATTGAAACAATTGGCTGAGATGGCATTTACACTTTCAGATTCCCCGTTGTTGTTGCTGTTGTTATAAACATCCTGGAAATTGTGTTGCTTTATAAGACTCGTGTAATTTTGAGGATTTATAGGAGTGGCTGCGAAATCCGCATCGGCGAGATTTATCGGTTCAAAAGCAGGCCTACGGTAGGTTGAAGCAGGTGTTTTAAAAGGCTTCTGGAAAAACATTACAAATGAATTATTAAATAATACATCCAACTTGTAGACATTTAAAGTTAATAAATGATAAAAGGTTTAACAAATTAGTTCAAAATGCAAAACTCATTTCTGAAAGAAACATTTGTCTTTAACCTTCATTAAATCACTTTGCAAGGACAGTCACCAAGTTGCAAATTTTGTGATAATAACATTTAAAATTAGATTTTTTTTAAAAACAACTCCTTTTGAAAGACACCACCACATAATTTTTGTTTCTCTGCTTACTTTTAAGTAACAGAGCATAATTATTTCATAGGTTATCGTTTATTTATCTTTTTTTAATTACAATTCAGTCTAGTCTGTTAACTGGTGAGATGAACCCATTATAAGTAGATATGTAAAATATGAATCAGTAAATGACCAAAAAATATATGAATAAAATAGACATAAAATGCCATGTCACCCAACCAATTACTATTACTTTTTTCCTTTGTTTTTAATATTTTCTTTGTGTTGAATGAAATACTGTAATATCAACCATTAGGGAAACACTATTCAGTTAGTACAAATAATGACATATATTAATTGCTAGCACGCATTAGTTTAAAAAAAAAATTGAAATCAGAATTAAAATACACACACATATGAATCAAAGAAGGCAAATCTTTAAAATGAGAAATATAAATTGAAAAGAAAAATCATTAAAAAAATATGGTTTACCTATTTTATAATTAACACTATTATGTAATTCATATACGCTTAGTAATAGAAGCGTGAGAGATAAAAATCTGGGGATCTCATGAGAACATGCCATTGAGGTTGGTTGCTTGTTTTTTAAGTCAATAGAATTTCAGTTAATCGAACTTACTATCATCTAACCAAGATATCGAGAACCAAGATAACGCCAAAACATTTTTATTGATTTTATATATGTAATAGAAATATAGTATGCGGTTAAATTAACTGATAAATACTTATTCTTATTTTAATGGGCCATGGTAAAACATTTTAAAATAATCAGTAATGCTGACGACAAATTTTTTCACACAGGTTAAAATTATTTCAAAATACAAACCTCAACAAAACGATAAGAAGTGAAAATAACAGATTCAATTTAAAAAAAAAAAAAAAAAAGTTTTGATGCTTGTATGATTGGCAGTATCACAAAAATTAAAATTCTTTTGTGGTAAAATAATAATTTTGCAAGATTAAAAGTGAAATTTTCAAATAATTTTTGGCCAAGCGGGAATAGTCTCATTATCTTATTGTTTGAAATAAGAATAAGCTCAAAAATTAAATTTATAATTTAGTGACCGTTAAATAATGATTATTTAAAGATCTTGAGATGAGGTCTGATATGATGTAGGTTTACAAAAACATTTTCTTTACCATGCCAACATTTAAATAAGTATTGTAAAAGTGGATCGAGTTTCTTAACAAACCTTTTAGGACAGAAAAAATGAATAACCACCTCAAAAAATTAAATATTCTAGATTCAATGGAATAGAATCACATCTAAAGAGTATTATTTGAAGAGAATGACGTTCTCAAAGTAGGATAAATGTACAAATGTTCAAATACGGATTTAATGAAAATTCATTAATGATAAAAAATAATCTCAGAAATGCTTTATTCAAACAAATTTGGTTTCTCTGAGAAATAGTCCAAAAAATCAACTTTGAAAAAAGTCAAAAATTTAAAGTTCAAGTTCAAATAAATCTTGTAAAACATTTTATTTAATTGTTATATTTTCATGTATGTTAGTACAAACAATGTGTATTTATTACAAAGCTTATGAAGTAAAATACTGGCAGAACTTTAAATAGTATTTTTTCCTAGATGTTTTTGATGCTTACTACTTTCTCTGAAATTCACCTTATTTTGATGCTAATCACACATTCTAAATGACAGATCTGCTCGTATTAAAAAAAAGTCTGTGTCTGCTTTCCCTGACATTCCACACTTGTGATAGTTAAAATTCTTTTGTAGGCTCAATTTATAATAATAGGCTATAATAAATATTAATAGGTTCAAAAACAAAATTTTTAAAATAGTTCTCGATTAAATCTGACAAACTCAACTAAATATATTCTTTTTGTTGTAAAGAAAGAGAACAACAACCTCAGAAATGGAATTTTAAAATAATCCATGGAAAGAAAAAAAAGATAGTAACAGGTGACCAGCATACTCTAAATACCCAGAAAGCTCTATGAAAAACTAATCACACCAAACTCCAGCCGTTCTTAAACGAATTGATTGCTACATTCCAGTTTGGATTTAAACCAGGGCATTGAACCACACACCAAGTACATACATAGATTGACTAAAGAAATAATCAGAGAACAGTTCGACGCAAAACAACATAGAATTGTCATATTCCTAGACCTGAGACAAGCTTTTGACAGGGTATGGCATGTTGGCCTACTGCATAAACTGAAATATAATGGACTCCCTGGGTATCTTTAAATATAATATGCTCGTTTGAAAGTAATAGAAACTTTAAGGTACAGATACATACATGACTGTTTCACGTATGCATCTAAACAGACACTCCACATGGTTCAGTATTTCTTTCTCCCATCCTGCTAAATTTCTTCATCTATGAACTTCTATGCAATTTACATCGATGATAAGATTGTATATACTCAGCAGATCGTATTGTACAAAATGCCAGCTCGACAGTTCATATCGCCTTAAGTGAAGTGGCACTTACTTTAATACATATAATAATACTTACTTTAATACTTTAAGACACGGAAACTAAATTAATCCGAACAAAGCAAGGCTAAAATATTCACAATCCATAATACAATGAACCCCCAACAATTGAAAGTGGATGGAGAATCCTGAAACTTCCAAAGATCGGTCAGTAAAATATCTGGGAATCACCAAGGACCAAAGCCTCAACTTCCATAATCTCCAAACTACAAAAAAAACATGCTCACCTCTCTTCCATATCTACAAATAAATGGTGTGCATTGTATAAATTTATCCTTTGATTGTCTTGCTCTAAAACAGTGAGGTATGGGGAAGTGCCACCAAACCAACGATCAATCAAGATTCAAACCCTTCAAAATAAAATATTCCAGGTTGTAGTAGATGTAGAATGATTAGTCAAAAATGGGCAACAATAAAGAGGACTCCAAACACTTACTAGGACAGACAGGATGTTATTAGTTCTAGGAATTTATGTTCACCACAAACTGATGTCAAAGGTGCTGCGTTCAATAATCTAGGACAGACATTTGCTGGGAGAAACAGGAGGGTCACACAGGACCAACATACAATGAGTGCAGAGTGAATATTTACTTATAAAATGTTTGTGGCAACTAAAGTTATATAAATAAAACAATATTTTAAATAGCCTGTAATATTGTTTAAGTACAAAACACTCCAATAACTTGTCATTTTGGATAAATCTGTTACTCAATTTCAGAACAAGCGTTTGAAAAAAATTAACATAAATATTCTGGAAAACAGAATATAATTGGGCTGTGTAAAAAAAGAATAATTAATATAATTAGATCTTAGAGATAAAAATTGGGTTCTCCAGTGGGAACATGCCATTCTTGCAAGTTCATTTATTTGATTTTCATATCACAAGGACTGTTTCACCTATAATTTTTTTTACAGGAGTCAAACAAAATATTGTAGGGTTTTGCCAATACTGACATCAAATTTCGTATTCATTAATTTTTGTTTGTAATATTGCGTAGTATATGGAAACCACTGTGTACATCGACATACAACAAATTGCTATTTATGAATATAGAACTGTTGTAATAATATGCTGTATGTTTCTCATTTATTTTCTTTCTTTCTTCTATTGGGTGGCAAGAAAATAATGACTTTTTTACAGTATAACTTTTTTATTTATTTATCTATTTAGAGGTGTACTGTCCATTGTTTGCAATTACTTTTTGCCACCTTTCAGATAGCATGTCTAGTCCTTTCGCATAAAAATTCCCATCTTTTGAGTCTAGTAACATTTGAACTGTTCAAAATTTTGTCCATTAAAAAAATTTTGTAATCACCAAAATAAATAGTGGTCACAAGGTGTGATGTTCAGAAAGTATGGGGGTACAATAAAATTTCCCAATTCAGATTCATTAATAATTGTTTCGTCCTCAAAGCAACTGGTAGGTGTTGTCGTGGTGAAAGAACTTTACTGTTTGCTAGTGCAGGCCATTTTTGCTTTATTTGAAAGGGCACTCTCAATATGACACAAAAATGACACATCTACACGGAAAACAAACACTTTGAGCCCTGAAGATGATCTCAATAAAGACTGAAACTTTGGCATGATAAAGAAAATGTTTTTCTAAAACCTAATCATACCAGACCGCATCTCACGATCTCCAAATAATAATTTATTTGAAAGTCTAAACAGGTTAGCTTTTCACAGTAGTTTCCCTTTAATTGAACTTGTGGTAAAAGGTTCAAATGAAAAGGGCCAGACCTTTCCACCAAATGCACAGCATACATTTTTTCTCCATGCACTGGTTCTTTTGGAGCGTCTGGGGGTCGTTGACCAAGTTGGCAGTAAGCTTTTTTGTGTACTATGGTTTTATATGTGATCCATTTTTCATCACCTGCTACCATTCTATGAAGAAATGGGTCGTAAGAGTGACAGCAGAGGAGAGAATCAAGATACAATCCGCCTAATTCTTTTCACTGAGTTTGTATGGGATCCATATAATGTACTTTAAAAAAAATCCAAGCCTTTAGATGTGGTTTCCAATGGTTGTATGCAGAAACATTTAACATCTTCCTAGTCATTGGGTCGTCAAAAGGGGATTCTCTTCTATCCTATGCCTCGTCAAACTCAGAAGAACGTCCCCTGCACACATCATCTTCGAGAAATAAATTCCCTTCCCTAAATCAAGCAAACCATGGTTGGACTTTATGAACATTTACATCATTAGCAACACTGCAACACAGTGCACACAAATTAATTCATGAAGTAAAAAATGCCTTAAATGCGTTTTATCCAAAGACATGATTACCTATCATATTATTCGACACAACTAAAGAAGTTGAAAACAGAAACTGAGGAGAAATAAAGCCTTTTAATTTAGGGATTAAAAAGAATACTAAACAATCCATATTTGTCATAATTGATCATATTAATTACCCCAATTAATTATTCTTTTCATCTAAGGTTTTTGGTTGGGATGAAAAATTAGATTACACATTTGAAAGTATGACAAAAAGAGGGAAAATTTGAATGGTTGTAGGTTTAGATGGGAAGTTGGTGTCCGAGGGGGGTGAAGTTACGATAGCCCAAGTGGTTAGAGCAGTGGCATATTGAGCTGAAGGTCGTGGGTTCAAATCCCACTCGTGACACTAATTTTTCATTCCAACCAAAAACCTTAGATGAATAATTAATTGGAGTACTAAATTAGTTGAAAACAGAAACTGAAGAGAAATAAAGCTTTTTAATTTAGGGATTAAACAAGAATATTGTAAACAAAAATATAGGCAAAAAATGTAAGTACTGAGCTAATCATATAATTGAAAAACAACATTACTTTCTTGCCAAACCAATGCAACAAATTGCTATTTATAAATGCAAAGTAATGATTGAGAGAGTGAGACAAAAATGTTTATGTTTATGTCTGCTTTCTCTGACATTCCTCACTTGTGTCATCTGATGTTGCTTAACTGAAAATGTTGACATTTTGACTATGCCCAGGACCATTTTTATTTTACAATAAGAGACATTTGATACGGTATTAATGTTTAAATGTCAAGGAAGTTCAATATTATCAAGGAGTGCATCAACAGTATATATTAAAGAGAACCTGTGAGAAGAGATGGCTGTTGACTTTTCCAAATGGGAATGGTGTTGACTGAGAATGAAAATTCCAAACACAACCTGCCAACTGGTTTAGCTTCAATGAATAGCAATAGCAAAGAGACGTGTGTGCACATTTAAAACGCGCTACCTTTGACGTAATTCATTTCAAAAAGAAAAACAAACGGACAACACAAATTCTAAATTGTAAATCGTGCGGAGAATAAGGAAATACCTTGTTCACGTATGTGCCGTATGATTCATTGAAGTAGAATGAGGGGAGTAACAAAAAAGAGAAAGAGCGAAAGCGGTGGAGGTAAAAGTAAAAGTTCAAAAGAAAATCGTACCACTTAACAATAAGCATTTCTAATTAGTTGAATGCGTTTGCAAACAATCCTCTCTAAACGGGATTATATAACTATGAAAAAACAGAAAAACTCTGTTAAAATATTGTATAAGAGAATACAAAATACAAACTCATTCATTTAAAAAATAAAATAATTGTTATGATTACCTGGGAAATTGATAAAGCATGGTTGTTGATAACTGACGGTACGATTGATTCTTCTCTACCTAGATGAGAAAATAAATCATAAACTTAGGGAAACTATTAATAAACGTTCATTAATTACATCGCATGCTTTTATTAAAGATTAATCACCTTCATTGTATTCGAACTCGTCCAGTACTTTTTCAATATCAACTGCGAACTTGTCCATTATTTCGTAACACCATTGCCACTGACTAGGGGTCTGCTTTGTTAAATTAGTTCTGCGAATCTGCTAAGTTAGAAATCGCCTCGCCCGTGGGGTCTCAACGGAGGTTCGCCCTGTTGGACTGTTACCACCTGGCTAAGACCTGACGGGCATGTGCCAAGTTTTAGCAAAATACTAACAAAAATCTTGCATTGTACTAAACATATTGCACTAATTATAATGAAGCCATATAAATATCTAATATTTTTAAACTAGTATATGAAAAAATAAGATAATTATATCTATTTTGGCTATTATTACTTATATATATTTAATGTAATAAAATTTTTAGAATAATTTACAGCATAACTTTGGTATAAAACCTAATGTGAATATCTGAGTAATTTATGCTGAGAACATTCAAGAGAATTTTGAAGATACTGATACTATGGTGACCAAACTGCAGAAGACGATTCAAGGATGGGTCTGACTAAAGATCTGGTCATAAATTTTAACACGTGAATATTGTAAAAATCTTTTGAAAAACTAATCATCAATCCTAGAATTTTTAAAGCTTTAGAAGTTAAACTTAAAATTTAAAATTTATTTTTAAACATTAGTTGTTGGTCAGATAGCCCTATACGTTAACTGAAGTAAATTGATGCCATTGATTGTGTAAGTGTAGTTGATAGAATTATTGCATTAGGCACCCTGGATACACTTGACTTCTTCCATCTTTCAACAATGGTATGATTATAGCCGATCTGTATCACATAAATACAACAAATTTGAAATTTAAAAATGGTACAACTTAAAAAAAAAAAAGAAGTTTCAGAAAGAAGTTTTACAAAAAAACCAGCAAAGAAGACATAGACTGTTCAAAGATTTATTTACAAAATCCAATTATTAACACAAATGGGAGATTTTATCTGTTTTATTTAACTCTAATCCTTTAAAATGGACAAAATATTGCAAGAGGAGGATTGCCCAATAGATAATTAAAAATATTAAGGGTGGCCAGTTTTTCTTGCCTCTCAGTGTCTATTCTTATTTCTTTCTCACTTCTTTTATATTTTTATAAATATGTGTTTTACGACACATTACGTACAATTGTTTATTTGCATTGTTATTTTTGAATATATCCATATTTTTAACTATTGTTATATGTGTATATATTTTATTTCAATTATTCAATATTACTTATGTATAGTTCAACCTCTTATAAAAATGTATAGTATTTAGAGACTGTTAATTATTCTCTAAATACTTTTATAGAACTGGCTATATTTACCCCTATAAATAAGTAAAGCGTTCATTTTTTTAAACTGGTTAATCAAACAAGTTAAATAATAGTAATTCATATAGATTTAGTAGACATAATTGACTGTATTAATTATTTTAAGTAATTATTCTTTTAATCTAAGGTCTTGGTTGAGATGAAAAAGCAAGTAAGTGGTTGCTTTTTCATCTGTAATAATTAATTTATAATAATTGTCATTGTAAATTTTGTAAATTAATATAACATATTTGAAATATTATATAAATAATATTAGAAAATTATTACATAAAAATATGTTAATTAAGTAAGTAAAAGTAAGAGTATTTTGAGCATATTTAGATATAATAATGATATAATAGATATTCAGTAAAAATTTTAATTAGAAATAATATAAGTTAAATGTGGAAATATATACATATATATACAAAAGTGCAAGTTAAATAATTTATATAAATTAATTATTCTTTTTATCTAAGGTCTTGGTTGAGATGAAAAAGCTAGTGTCATTTGCAGGATTTGAACACACAACTTTTAACTAAGTGGATTAAATAATTTATATGAAAAACATTTTATTGTTATTTAAATAATGAAAGATAATTTCACTTAAAATATGTTTTTTTGTGTGTAATTTCTTGGAGTCGTGAGGAGCGGAGGAATGAAGGAGTTTAGAAAAACACCTTTTTCATTTTTTTCCTGCCATTTTGACCTTTATTTGAGTCATCTTCAGGGAATAAAGTGTGGTGCTATGGCATTATATTGGTTTTGTGTCAACTACCACAAAAAACATATATACATAATAATTCGAGATTTAACATGTCTGCACATTTCACTGTAGAAAAAAAAAGAAAAATTGTAAGATTTGCAAAATTATTGGCTGAACGCATCATTCTGTCACTAAGAGTATTTTTACTATGGTTTGTAGAATCGTAAGAAATATGAAAAAGTCTAATATGCCTAATCAAAAATGAGGTAGTTTAGAAAAACGCCATTTTCATTTTTTTCTGAAATTTTGACCTTTATTCTGGTCATTTTTTGGTCATGAAATATTTGTGTTTTGTGTAACTGAATGTGTGAATTGAAATATGAAAAAGTCTATTATGCTTGGTCAAGTAGCTCGGTTCAGAAAAGTTAATTTGACTTAGTAAAAAAGGACTGTCAATAATAGTTAATTATTTTGAAAGAGTAAGTAAATCAGGGCGAAGCCTGCTCGTCTCTAGGGGATAAATTAAAACCAAGACCTTAGATTAAAGGTACAATTTTTTTTTTACAAGAAAAATGTATGTTAATATTAAAAAGCCGGTTCTTATTTTTCATGTGATTTTGAATATTATTTGTAATTTGATTAAAACAAGGATAGATGAAGTGGGGTGTGTCATCCCCCCTCGATGGTTTCGATACGGTCATTCTCGTCAGGCCCTAGACTGTTTTGATTACATGTCCTACAAGAAAATGGGGATACATTTCCATGCCAGTTTTGATTGGTTTAGATAAATTCCCCTATGGTTGTCAACGTCAGGTTTTATCGGAGTGTAGCGAGATTTTTTTAGTGGAAGACAGTCGTGGGACGCGTTAGTCACGCAATTTTGATTTGCGTTTAATTTAAATATAAAAGGACTTTCTCCTCTGGGAAAATCGACGGGTCAGGTCTTTGGGCCGAGATCGGGAACGTAACTAAAACGGTAAACTAAACAGCTGGTTCCCGTTACCAGTTATTTTATTTATATCCCGAATTTTAAATTTAAATTGACATTCGCTCGGGTTTAACAAAATCTTATTAGTAAACCGTAGCCCGTCCGAAATCGGGACAGACCGAGGAAGAGTTTACCAATAATGTATATATCTCCGTCGTCGCTCCAGGAAGTCTGTGTCAATTATATCTGTGATAATCTGCTGGCTTTGACAGAGAGGGTATGGGACTGTAAAGAAACAGTATTGACGAACCAGTGTAAATCCACAAAGAGGAAGCCGCAGAGGGGCATACGGTTGACTTTCAAAGACACCGAGGCCTACTTTCACTCCGAAATATCCGAACAGCTCCTCCGCACTCTCTGCCTCAAGAAAAAGCTCAATGACTTGACACTCACACTCTTCGAACCACAAACAACAAGGCTCAGGTAATTCGTGAATGTTCTCTTTTTTTTTTAACTTTAGGCCTTATCGTAAAAGTTTAGCGATGGATGCACCATTTGTGCGATGTCATCACAAGTTGTGCGGTACCTCAGCATTGATCAAATGGTGCAAGGATACACCTACACAAGATGTTCTAAAAAAAGAATGGCACCATCAAATAACTTCTTCCTTTTGTTTTTGCATATAATAATTTCTCAGTTTAATAAATATACATTTTTCTTATCAGAGAACATTTTTTTAGGGTTTGAAAAAACTTAAAAACTACACAATTTTCTGTTTTTGGCATTAGTAGGCCTAAATCACCTTTGTATTTTTTGTTATTTGGACTGTTCGATGATTGTAATTTTATTTTTAGACCTATTTCAAAATTGCTTCAATATCCCTCAGTGTATCAGTTGAAAATAAATGTACCAAATGTATCCGATTGAATGTCAACGTTCTCCCGTTATCTATTCACCGATTGTTTTATTTGTCAATCTTATCTCAATCTGCCCATTGTGTTCTCAGCCAGGATCCACTTTTCTTACGAACGAGAGCATACAAAGTTTTGCGAGGGCTATTTAATCAAGCTTTGTTTTCAAAAATAAAAGAGAAAAAACAAACTGGTCAACAGTTAACTAAATGAGGATATTTGTTGTTTACTTTTTACCATAAAAACACTTGCTGTTAGGCGTGCGAGAAGATGAATTAGTAGCTTGATCTTCCTCGGATCACCCTGATTGGCTAATTCACTCGACTTTAATAGTCATTCACTTCAGTTTAATTTTTGATGTGTAATTGCAGAATACATAAACAGATTGTTTATGTCGTTTTCCAAAGTAGAAAACATAGGTCAGCTTTTGTACTCTTCTAAGATAACACAATAACAAAAGAAAATAGTATAAATAATTGACTTTTTTTACCATAAAAGCCCAAACCTTTTGTGATGAAATGTACCTGTATCTTGATCATTTATCATCATGATCTGCCCTTTGTCACCGGTTTAGCCTATCGGAAGCCGAAGACCATTGATTAGCCACTGAAGATGCTGAGACACATCTGGCAGACCAAAATCAGCGAGAATATGCACTACAGGATGATCATTGATCGGTGATGGTCAAATTCTATAAAAACACTTCAATCTCATTAAGGTGTGCAAGGAGATGAACCAGTAGCGTGATCATGATCCTGGTCTGCGAATTCATTCTGGTTTTGTCATTCATTCACTTGTGTGTTATCAAATTTTGATGGGTACTTGCAGAATTCGTAAACAGATTGTTTGTTGTTGAACAGATAGGCAAGCAGTTAAGTAAATGCTAATATGTTTTTGAAGACGCTTGTTAGTTAACAAAGGAAAACAATATATCAAGACTTTTTTTACTGATTATTCGGAAATCGTGAGACGCGGTCTGGTGTGATGTAGGTTTCAGAAAAACATTTTCTTTATCGTGCCAACATTTTGATCTTTATTGAGATCATCTGTAGATTTGTAAAATTTAAACAATGTTTGTAAATCCCAGGCCCTAAAGATGATCTCAAAGATCGAAATATTGGCACGATAAAGAAAATGTTTTTCTGAAACATACATCACACCAGACTGAATCTCTTGATTTCTGAATAATCTTCAACTAATGGTCACTAATCACCACACACTTTTTTTTATTCTTAACTCAAATTTCTCGTGTATTGGACCTGATAGCTTGATCAATCATTCTGATCTGGCTTTTTGCACTGGTTTAGCATGCATTGATTAACTATTAAGGATGCCGTGACATACAGACCAATACCAGCAAGAATATGCGAACCAGGATGATAGCTGAGATCAAACTATACAAAAACCCTTTAGTCCCTACGACAAAATATATATATTGTAAAGGTGTAAAAGAAAGGCCAACAGTTAATACACAGTTTTGAAGAATGTTTATGGGGGTATGGAAAAATATTTTTGGGGTTTGTATATGGAATTCTTGTATATTATCTAGTTCCTATGAGGATTGCAGACTGTTTCAAATGTAATTAGGTCAGCGGCTAAGTAAATACCATGTTTTTTGAAGATGTCTAGTAAATAAAGTATCTTAACACATCAACATTTTTTTAGTGTGGTGATTGACCTGTCGCTTGATTGTTTCTGGTCATCTGTTTATCTTCACTGATTTGGCATAATAGAAGTTGAAGACCATTGCTTCTTGTATATCAACCAAGGCAAAATGCCGAAACACACCTGGCAGACCAAAATCAGTGAGAATATGATATCAGGACGATCAGTGACAATCATTCTGTAAAAAAACACTCAATCTCTAAAAGTACAATTTAACAAAATTTGATCTTAAAAAAAAACAAATCTTTGGGCTGAATATGCAATAATTGTTTGTTATAAAATTATCTTTTATTACAATGTGTATAATTATTCAGAAATCGTGAGATGCGGTCTGGATACGATTTCTGAATACTTATTGATTAACGGTCACTAATCACCACACAATGTGTATAATATTTACCCATTCTTTATTATTGCACTATGTTAAAATCAAACATATTTTTTTGAGTTTTAACATGCTTTGTTTTTAACAGTATCCCTCTTATTTAATTGTACTTAATGTTTTTTTTCTGGCTTTCGGAAGAATGAAGAACTGTCATATGACCATTTTGGTTTTTCAAATATGAGAAAACTGCATATTGGTTCTCGTCAAAAGAAAAATTAAGAAGTGTTTACATAATTATTGCAGATGCGTCTCAATTCCAAATGCATCGAACCTATCTAAGGAGGGCCTGCGCGTTTTGAAAGGGCACAAGATAACTGATTTAGAAGCCTGCGGTCTTAAATTTACGGTCAATGATCTGGTCACATGTCTTGGGGAATGGACACTTCATAACCTGAGAACGTTGAATGTGGCGAGGAGCACTTTCACAGAGGGCTCACGGTAATTAGTTTTGTATTTTTTTACAATTAAATCTTTGATAGAAAATTATACGTACTTTTTTCCTCATAGCCACTGTGTCATGATTGCTCTTTCAAAATTAAAGTCGCTTCACTCCCTCGATGTCAGCGGCACCGAGTTCAACAGGCATGCCCTCGACATTGTCGTGGAAGATCTCCCTCACTTAGAAAGTCTAGATATATCTAGCACAAGAGTGGATGACATATCGCCGCTTAGGAAATGCAAACACAGACTGAAACATTTAGTTATGTATAATTTGAAGGTGTGTTTTGTTTTTTAAATTTAAATTTCCTGGCTATGTTACCAAAAACAAAAATATGATTATAGTTTATAATAATTGCGTCGTGTGAAGACGTATTGCTGGAATTGAAAGAGTTGAGAACTCTCGATGTTTCGGAAGAGAGAGAAAGTTACACGCTTGAGATGTTTGAACCTGGAGGAGCAATGATGATGAAATTCCTACAAACGCCATCAGCACTTCCACATTTAACATCATTAGACATATCAGGTATCTAAAAAAATAAAATAATTTTAATAAAGCAACTCTACCTTCTTTTGGCTTAAGATAAGTAACTTATTTTTAATAAGATCTATTATTACAATAAATAATTGAATATTTTTTAACACATACATACATTATATAATAAGTTGTTATATTTTGGAATATTAGATATCTAAAAATATATTGTAGTTTTTTCTATTATGAACTGGCTGTGGGTACTTTATTATAAAACTGCTATTATTGACTTTTATATTGTTTTGTTGAGTAGAATCAATGTTCACTTGTCAAATGATTTTAATTCAGAAAGTATATTAAATTATATTAATTTTCAGTTTAAAACTTTAACTTGTATAACTTTTTGCAGGGAAAGGTGAAGTTAGTCGTAAAGTTTTAACAACGTTCTTGCAAGAGCATAAAAATTTAAGGTATCTTGGGCTTGTCAATCTAGAAATTTGCTCCGAAGAATGTTTCATAAACCCAAAGCATCCAGATTACAATCCAAACCTACAGGTAATTTATTAGTCGTTTTTTTGTATTTTGTTTAAATAATAGTCTAATTAAATAAATGTTCAACTTTAGGTAGGGGGCGTCGCCAATGAAGAACAAATTTTACTATCATTAAAAAAGTATACAAACAGGCAAATGTATGTGCAGAAGTGCCTTTACAATTTATTTCGACTGACCCAGTCATTCACAGAAGCCCGAGTGGATATAATTGACGTAAGTAAATTTGAATTTGTACCCTGTAGATATATTCTATTACATTATTCTTTTTTTTTTTTTTAACATTGTACAGCTTGTTTTAAACGGGATGGAGCTTCATCCAGAATCTTGTGGAGTTCAGATGGCAGCGACGGCATGCCTCTATAATCTCACAAAAAGTGAGCTGGGTACGAAAATTCACCCGCAGACACTAGCCAAAGTAGTCAACCTCTGCCTCCTCGCCATGGAGAACTTCTCTGGACATTATCAACTTCAGAAGAACACACTATTGACACTCTGCAGCGACCGAATTCTACAAGACGTTCCTATAAATAGATTTATGTGTGCCAAGCTGGTCTTAGATTCTCTTTGTACGTTCGAGGATGCTTCGATGAATCGCATGAGCGTAGCTATTTGTTCTATTTTAGGTAAAGTATTGTTAATATAATTAAGGAAATATTTTTTTAACTTTTTTATTTTTACAGCTGCTAAAATATCAACACTGGAAACTTCAAAATTAGGCTCCAATAATGTCTATATGCATAAACTTCTTAGATTAGTTAGAACTAAAAAGGCATCCAGGACAATTGATATCACTATGAAATTCACGCTGAGTGCTTTATGGAATCTAACAGGTAATTTCTTTTCATTAATTTATCTCATTTTTGTAAAATTAATAAGAAATTTTATAAAATAAAGTTTTTTGTTTTTCCTTTGAGACTTTTTTTTTTGCTGTGGTGTCTTATATAAAGACCATAAGAAACGAACACATGTAGAAATAAAGGTTTTCTTAAAAATTTATAGTAATCTTCCATTCATCTAGCATTGTTAATCATAATAATAATTATTCATTATTTTACTGAAAAAAATCCTTTTACTTTAGAATTTTATTATAGAGTAAATATTTTAATTAATAGGTAGTTTTAAAAATCAAGAAAACTTGGGAATTGAGTCTGGTCATATAAAAAAATGTGGCGGCATGAGACTGTTAATACAATTTTACTTTTCTCTTTCAAGACGAATCTCCGACAACATGTGAAGTTTTCTTAGAAGAAGGCGGCCTCACGTTGTTCCTAGAAGTGTTACAGACATTTCCAGGTGAGACGTCTGTTGAAACAAAAGTCCTAGGTCTAATCAACAACATCGCTGAAGTGCCAAAACTCAGGCATTGCCTCCTCCAAACATTTTTTATCACGACACTAAGGTACTAAGGAAAATTTAATTTCCTGTCTAGTATTAAATGTAATAAAATTGTTATTTTTTTAGAGGGCTTCTTCATTCAAAACAAATTGACGTTTCTTATTTCGCTGCTGGGATTATGGCACATTTGGCCGCTGAAGGACAGACCGCCTGGGCCAATTGTGAAGTTTCTAGGAATGTTATTCTCGAAGAGCTTGGAGAGGTTGTGATAAGTTGGGAGGCCCCTGAAGGTGAAATGGTCGCTTATAGGTCAGTCAAAGAATATATTAAGTATTTAAACCATAAACGCTGGATTTGGATTAAATTCTGCTGGAACTTTCATTGTGAAAACTTTAAAAAAATCTGTTGTATTTTGAATGCCTTGATCACTGGCTTCTTATTCTCACAGGCTCTAAAGTTGAGAGAATTTGGAAACCAGTATATTAAATACATCAAGCTACAATTTTAAAGCCCAGACTAAAAATAGAAATTTATTTTTAACCAGTGATTTAACTGTACCTAGACGACATGGAGTCCCCACACAAGATTTAAGAGACAATTACTTAATAGAATGCTTGGACAGCTACAAAGACCTTTTCTTCCCACTTTTTCTAAATGATGGTTCTACTCACAGATTTGTTAATTGTGTTATAATCCATTAAATGCCTATACTAGACAGAACTTAATACTACAACTTAATAGAAATACTACTACAGAACTTGAGACCACTTTGGACTTATCAAGTGAAACTGTGGGGTTCTGTCAAGCCAACCAGCACATGCAATCCTTTCAAACATAAGTATTCAGACAAATAATCAAAATTCCTTACTACGTCACTATCCAGAATGACCTCAATAATCAATCTTTTTGTCAATGAACTGATCCATTCCAGATTCCAAAAGTTTCACACCGACCTTCTCGATCCATCCTAATTCATTGCTCTCGAGCTAAAGATCCTTCTCTACATATTTCCACCCTGAGAACCTGCCATGCCTTAATCAATGGTGGAGGTTTGAACATGAAATTATACATTATTTTTAACAATTTCTGAAACCAAATATAATAAACAAAAAGTTATCATTGAAAAAATTTAAAAAAACTTTTGACAAAAAATTTTTGACAAACTTTGTGCTATAAATTTATTTGTTGACTGTTTCAAATCAAGTTGCAGCATTCATTTCAGTTCAAAAAAATCCTTTAGAATGATGTGTTGGAATTTACAGGGTCCCATTTGAAATTTTAAAGTTGTACCGGACCTGGGTCCTTGTGTGTATGTATGTATGTAGTTAGGTATGTAGTATATATATTTTTTTCAAAAACTGGTAGAAATTTTTAATTAGGTTTAAAAATATTAAATACATATTTTTTATTATGTTTTTTGGTTTTTGGTTTAAAAAAGGAAATTAAATTATAATAATTGGAATTAAAATTATTTGATTTAAGTGTTAGATGTATCGACCACTTTTCTTCCATGAAAAGCAAATTCACTTGTTACTGCCAAACTTTCGACCTATTTTAAGGTCATCATCAGGGCAAAACTATCTGAAATATGTCTACAGATTGACATACTTTATAATTAAGTTCACAGATAGTTTCAAATTTCTTCTTTCAACATTGCCTTGACAAAGAGTATACAGTAAAATCATTTAATACTGATTTTACATTTACAGAACCTATTAAATAATGTCTTATGGAAAATTAAAAAAAAAAAAAAATATAATATTAAGCTTTAAGTGAAACAGATTATATTTCCATTTTTCAATGATAAATTTGTCTGAAAATAATAATTTAAAAAATGCAAAATTAATATGTTAACTTACACTTAAAACACAAAAAATAATAAATAAACCAGTCTTTTTATTAAAATGTAATTAATTTTTTTAGGTCATTCTTTCCATTTATTTCCCTCTTATCATGCAATGATGTACCACAAGTGCAGTTGTGGGCTGTGTGGGCAATTCATCACGTTTGCACAAAAAATCGTTAGTAAATAATTCTACAATACGTTTAATAATTTGATTGCCATTTTGATTAATAAATGATAATTTTAGCTCTAAGGTATTGTCCAATGTTGGAAGCAGAAAGGGGAAGCGAACTATTGCACACGATGTGGTCAAATCCAAATGTTGACGCTCGAGTCAGGCACATTTGCGGACGGATCGAAGCATTGTTAGAGTAAGTGTCTTTTAAAAGTATACAAAAATAATTAACAGGATTGAAATTGTTTTCACATTTTAGGAGTTGTAGAAATTCAGGAGAAGCCAGTCCTTATCCTCAGCAGACAAGGTGACACCGTTGCTGAAAATGATGCAAAATCCCAATTGTTTTCCTGCAGTGGCTTTATTTTTCAACTTGTTAAAAATGAAACTTGAAACAATTTGGAATAGTTTTTTATTTAAATTTTTGAAATGTGGTTGTTGTAATTTTGTTTTCGATTTTATTAGTTATTGCTTGCCGATTAGATGCAATGGCTAACTACTGTACAGTACATTTGTAAATAGCATGTATATGATTAGTTATTGATGATATATAAATTGAATGGAAAACAAAATACTACTATTATGTTGTTTGTTTTTTAAAAGTATTTATTGTTTTGATTTAGATTTTCAAAATAAGAACAAAACATGGATTATTTATGTTTACAGGAGAATCTCTATCATCATAAGTGATAACATTAACAATGAGTGATTTATAAATATTTAAAGTTTGTTTTATTAATGTATTAAATTAAACTCTACAAATCTGTATTGATTTGGTACTTTTTGAAATGAATTTTATAAACTGTGTAAACATTCTATTGAATTGGTGAGTCCGATGCATGCCAGTAACAATTTATAATTTCATGCTAGCCAACACGAAACGCCCTCAATGTCAATAAAATTAAAATTTTAATGAATAAAATTTGATCATCTGGCCAACATTTTTCTCATATTTAATTAACTTTGATACCTTTGATTTGGTACCAAACTAGTGATTAATGGACAAATAATTGTGGTTGTAATATTTTTTATTATTTTTTTTTTCAAAAGCATTTTATAGGTGAAAATAGAAATTTGATAAAGAAATTTTACAATATCTTTCATTCATTTCATTTTAATGGTACCTCCTTGGAGCTTATTGTGGCTCAATCGTCTTGGATCATTAATGTCTACCTTTTCCTAGTTTTCACTTTTATACTTTAAATTAAAATGTTTTATCACTAAAAATTTTGTTGGTTTATTTACTAATAATAAAAATTAATGCAAATTTGGAAGTTCGATTATTGTATTTTCAAATAATATTTTACTGCACTGAGGTTTGGAAGGTTATCAAACTTCATCAAATCAAATCAGCATGATCATCTGTGATCATTTTTGTCAACCCTTTTTTTTGCTAATTTTGTCTGTTACGCTCAGCACTAAAGATGAGGAAAGGTCAAAACCCCAGATTAATGATAAAACCCCATTAGTTTGTATAGCCTAGGATGTTTAATTACCAAGTTATAGAACACTATATACTAAGTAAGTCAGTATTAAAATGTTATACAGAAAATTTTGTGTTCCTGTAAACAAAAATTAAAGACATTTCATTGGAGGACACTTGGAAAGTTCATATGACCTCATGGTGCTAAGGACAGCTTGCACCAAGCTTTCACAAGCCTTAAACCTTGTGGTTAAAATAAAAGTGCAGTGCCTATCGGATGTGGATCTATCCATACATTGGTGTCTCACACAAAACTGGGTTTTTATCACGCTGGAGTTCGGCCTCATGGGCCCTCTTCTACCCCTCGAGCTGTCTGCAAATCAAAAACACCACACCGCTTATTCTTAATTGGGCATGATTTTTATTCTTTTTGTTTTGAGGGTATTTCAACCCCTTGGGGTGCTGGTGTTTTTGGAAAAAACCCTTTTGTAAGTATGTCGGTTCAAATGCATGGCTGCTGAATTTGAACCTGGGAACTTTACCTGATGAGCACCTATCAATTCCTAAACCGTTGTAGTCACTGATGCCCCTAGTAAATGATTCAAAATTCAGGAGTTCTTCGGGGACCTCACTTAGGGTCTCTCTTCTTCTTGCTTTCATAAATGACATTTAAAGTGTGCTTAACAATGCATTTTTCTTATTTCTTCTGATAATCTAAAGATTTTTAAACCTGCTTCTTATTTTAATCACTTACTCCTCCAAAATAATTTAAATTTAATTCATTCTGGATGTGTAAAGTAGTATTGCTCAAGAATCAGAATACAGGACCCAAAAACTTGTGTGATCAAGAACAATTCTCATATTAGGTGGTATTACTGTTTGCTTTTTATATGGAGCTAAGGAATGACAAATTGACATGAGCAACCTTTCTCTGCATTCCAAGCACATACCGGGCTTTTGCTAAAAAGTGTCCATGTGTCACACTTGCATGGCCTATCGGTTGAGAATTTCTTTTCTTCTACGAGTCAAGTCCTCTGAGGGCCACCTATCGACAGTGTTCTTGATATGCGAATGAGGACGCCTCTCTTTTAATTATGGTTTTCTTTCCATTTTCAGTGTCAGGGAGCCAGATCAAGGTGGTTATGTTGGAAGTTTGGGACGATCTGGCCTTAACCACCTCCACCTTTATGTTACCCCTAGACCTATGTGTCTGGGTACCCAGATGACAACCACTCCAAAAAGAGCGCAACGAGAGGTTGAAGGAGAGATAGAGTAAAGACATAGATTTTAATAAAATTACAAGAAAAAGTTCCAATTATTTAGTTATATATTTTCATAGTTTTCACAGTCTAGTATTCTTTATTTAACCTATTTTGATATAAATTCAAGTACTTTATTTTTTCTCTTTATATTGTTTTCTTATATTTACTTAGTACTATATTTACTGTTATGTTTGTTTACCTTGTTTTTCCTTGTGATATTAGGCTTCCAAGTTTTTGTTTGTAATAAATAAAAAAATTAATAAATTTTGGCGTGACTGAGAGCAGTGGGTTTGCAGAGGGGCGAGTATTCACATTGTGATCGGTCCCTCCTGAAATTTTCAGATTCCTCTTTTATACAAACAACATTAAAAAAAACTTGCCAGTAATATTTATGGTATAAAGTGAAATATTATTGTTAAAATTACAAAGGGAAATAATGTTTTTATATATAGGCTTGTTTTTGTTTTAGGTCCAACACTGATGAAACGGATTAGTGATTACCGTCTAGCAGTTATCAATCAGGAGGTATTCTTGTTTGTAATTTCAGTTTGTACCTTGTGTTGATTTTTGGCAGTTGTTTATTTGGAAAATCGTCTAAAAAGTGAAAATCATCTTCGTCGAGACGTGAAGTTAATTGTTGTTTTCTTGTTCGTCATTCCTTGGTTCTAATATGTGAGGTGAAAGGTGGTGAAACATGTCAAACTTTATTAGCCCAAGCTCTACAAGACAATCCGAGTAAGATTTATTCAAATGTACATAAATATTAAAGAGAACAAAAGGAAAATAATATTTCCTTTTGTTTCTTAACGTTCTCGGTATTATAATTGATATGTGTTTGTCAGAGAGCATATTTTGTACAAAACCGATCATGATTTTAATCGCGAAATTCATCCTTTTCAGTGATACTATGGATGATGATGCCGACAACAAAGATGACACTAAAAGGTATTTAACACTCTACTTCTACTCGACTTTCTTTAATATTCAAACGAAGAACAAACAGCTGAAAAGAGTGAGATGATTGACACCTATTCATAATTTTGTCCAGGGATATTAATTTTTACTTTTCTGCACCGAAAAGTAACAATGTCAATTTTAATATTATTACAATTAATTAAGGTTTTTAGTTGAGATAAAAAAGTCAATGGCACGAGCGGGATTCGAACCCATGATCTTTGGCTTGATACGCCGCTGCTCTACCACTTGAGCTATCATGACCTCGATCCACTCGGACACCAACTTCCCATCTCAACCGCACCTCTTGAATTTTCCCTCCTTTTTGCCATTTTTCAAGAGGTGCGGTTGAGATGGGAAGTTGGTGTCAGAGTGGATCGAGGTCACGATAGCTCAAGTGGTAGAGCAGCGGCGTATCAAGCCGAAGATCGTTGGTTCGAATCCCGCTCGTGCCATTGACTTTTTTATCTCAACTAAAAACCTTAATTAATTGTAATATATTAATTGGTCAAGCGGACCACGAAATTAGTGAATTTAATATTATTACTTGCATTTTGTTATGTGTGACATATTAGATATGACTCTGTTTTGTTATTTACTGATTATTAATAAGTTATTTTATTATTTATTTTTTAATTAGAAAAACAAGAAATTTAAGCGAGAAGAAAAGGCGGGATCAATTTAATATACTGATAAATGAACTTAGCTCCTTGGTTTCAACGAATAGTCGGAAGATGGACAAATCCACTGTTCTAAAGTCGACAATATCGTTTTTGAAAAATCACAACGGTATGTTAGAAAAAATGTTTTTACATTTTAATATTCGATCGATTGGTGAAATTTCACTTTTTTTTTTTTCTTTCAATTTTAGATATTGCTGTACAATCGAGGGTTAATGAAATACAAGAGGACTGGAAGCCTTCTTTCCTCTCAAATGAAGAGTTCACACATCTCTTTTTAGAAGTAATAGTTATTCTTTTCATAGTAATTGCGCCTGGGCATCTTTTTTTTTAAACCTGTTTACTTTTTTTCAGGCTTTAGATGGATTTATAATAGTTTTCACCTCGTCTGGGAGGATTCTGTATGCTTCTGAAAGCATAACATCTCTTCTTGGACACTTTCCTGTAATATTTTTTTAATATTTAATTTATTTATATAAGAATTGTTTAATATTGATTTTTTTAATGATTGGCAACTTTAATACATTTTTTTTGTAGAATGATTTACTTGCAATGACTTTGTATGATATCGTATATCAAGGGGACCACTCAGAACTGTACAATATATTCTTAAATCCTTCTGATTATGAAAATAACAAAGGTAAAGTGGTATAACATTTATCAAGGTTTTTTTTTCTTTTCATAATTTTCTTATTTTTTTAATTATTTTATTTTTAGAAGATGAATTATGTTTTACATGCCATTGTCGTCGTGGTGGTACTGATATTAAGGAAGAACCGTTGTATGAGGTAGTCCAGTTTCTTGGTAATTTCAGTAAGTGACACATCAACATATATATTCAGTATATGCATATGCAAATATCTAATTTTTTGGCATTTTAATAGGGAGTGACATGGATACTCTTTGTGATAATAGCCTAAATGGACGTTATACCACAGAAGGAGATACAAGGCCTGTAACATGATTTTTTTCTTCGGCAAAGTATAAATACATATGATGTAGCTTATTTATCTGAGTAGAGAGTAATGAACATTCTATTTCTGAATCTATTTTTGAAAAATAGGATGGACCCAATATTCTTTTGTCGCAGTTTTCTTAGTTAGATTTTCATCTTAAAATTGTTCTTGTCCAAGCACTCCATGTGTTCGCAACAAGCGCTCATTTACACGCGATCGTTTGTGCGATTCAACGTCCCATGTGTACTAAGCCTAGCAATAATTTTTAAAAAAATTTTATTTAACTAAATTGCTTTTATCAAAGGATTTCAGTATGTTTTGGGCGAAGTGGAACGGGAAAGAAATTTTCATGGGTAACAGTGGGAATTGAGCCCATGAATGTAGGGTCTATGAGCTGAGAATTTTATTGTGCTAACCACTCATTTACGACAGTCCCCAATGTTAAAAGAGGATAAAATTCAATTTCAAAGCTTTACATTAAAAATGTGTGGTGATTAGTGACCGTTAGTCGATGTTTATTCAGAAATCGTTGAGATGCGATCTGGTGTGATGTAGGTTTCAGAAAAACATTTTCTTTATCATGCCAACGTTTTGATCTTTATTGAGATCATCTTCAGGGCCTGGGATTTACAAACAAAACTGCACTCTCAACACGACGCGCAAGAATGGTACACTTACGCAGAAAATAAACACTTTGAGTGAGTAGAAATACTTTGATTGAATATAAATTTTTTTTGCATTGTATAATTTCACTTTTTTCCACAACCTACATGTATTTGTTAAATTTAAACAATGTTTGTAAATCCCAGGCCCTGAAGATGATCTCAATAAAGATCAATCATGGCACAATAAAGAAAATGTTTTTCTGAAACCTACATCACACCAGACCGCATCTCACGATTTCTGAATTTACATTAAAATTTGTAATAAATTATATATATGTATTATGCAAATAGTGTAGAAATGTGTGGTGATTAGTGACCGTTAATCGATATTTATTTAGAAATCGTGACCGCACCAGACCGTATCTCACGATTTCTAAATAAATATGCAAATAGTATTGAATTAAGTTTGCCATATTATTACTTGGGAAAATCAAAATTGATGTGAGGCCGTATTTTTAACTATTTGTTATAAATTTTAGATGGGTTTTTGTCGGCACTGGGAGATTACAAACACCACAACTTATAAGAGAGCTTTCCGTTATCGACTCAACAAAATGCGAATTTACTTCACGCCACAGCTTGGAGTGGAAGTTTTTATTTCTTGACCATAGGTACATAGTCAATTGTTACTTTTATATTGTTGATTACTTCTCAACTTACAATTTTTAAGGGCCCCTCCAATTATTGGTTATTTGCCGTTTGAAGTTCTGGGAACATCTGGGTACGATTATTATCACATTGATGATTTAGATAAGGTAGTTACGTGCCATGAAGCTTGTAAGTATCAATTATCAAGAAGTCAATTTTTATAATAATTTGAATTAATTTATAAATTTTACTATTAAATTTTTTTTTCCAGTAATGCAAAAGGGAGAAGGGACCTCGTGTTACTACAGATTTCTTACCAAAGGGCAACAGTGGATTTGGCTGCAGACAAGGTTTTATATAACATACCATCAATGGAACTCAAAGCCAGAATTCATTGTATGCACACACCGGGTCGTTAGGTACGCATTGATTACACACTAGAGCTTTCTGTTACTTTATCTTTTTTTTAATTTAATATTTTTTTTTAGCTTTCACAATGTATTAAAACAAGGTAACGGAGCGTATGAAACTATTGAAGGATTGGAAAAGGACAAGTCATACGAGCGGAATCAATACTCCACTATTTCTAAATCCACAGGTACTGATAATTTATATTACAATTTTACTATCACCATTGAAAGAAAATTGTAAACAAATTCTTAAACCAGTAAAATCAAAATATGGGACGATGTCTTCAATTCTGAGCAGTGGAGTCTTTTATGTGCCAAGCTTTAAGCAGTTATATCATCATCATCATCATCTTCATCAACAACAACATGGCTATACAAATGTAGGCAAATACAATAAATTTCAGTGTGTATTGATGGTGATGGTAATATAATTACTGAACGCTCGACATTAATTGACATGCTTTTCTTAGACCATCCTTTCATGGTATAATACCAATAAAACTGTTTAATTACAATATATTAGCTTTTTCCTTAGTGATTAAAGTAGCAATTTGAAATTAGTTTATATATTGTCCAGGCTGTTTAATTTTTAATTTGTTTAGGAACAACTTCCAAAGGTTTTTATAAAATAAATTTTCTTTTCTCTCCTGATAGTTTGTAAACAGGAAAAGCAAATGGGATCAGACACAAATTCAATGTCAACAGATTCCCCTCTATCAAGGCACTCGCAACTCACTTCTCTTAGTGCTGTAAGTATGAAATAATCAGAAATCGTACTACAGTTTAATGTAATTGTTTACAAAACAGCAATCGAGGCCGGGAAAAGTCGGCAGCACCGTCAAGAGTGAAAACAAAAGCTCAACAAGCGAAAGGACAGGCTATACGACCCAGTCTTTTACAGTTGTCGGCATTCCGACTCAATCCGTCATCACAACCATTCCCCCACAGAGGGTAACTAGTTCATTATGCGAATGAAAATTTCATGCGAATTGCGTTGAGTACATTATAAAACTTCCAGGTCGACCAGCTGGAGAGAAGGCAGGAAGAGCTTCAACAAAGAATAGTCGAACAGCAAACGGAGCTGCGGCAAGTGACTGAGCAGCTTTTTATGGCCAAGTATGGCCTTTTCCCACCAGTTTTGAATGTAAGTAATTGTTTATTGTTTTACCTTTACTTTTTATAACAAATTTCTACGTTTTTCTAGGTTTCCCTTCCTTACACAGTTACCCAGGCTGTAAATATCTCAAGCCCAGACCTTTACGCAACTCACTCATCAAGGGCTGTTCCTCCAGTAATTATTGACCCCCTTCAAGTAAGTTTAAACCAACTCATACATTACAACCCATTCAAATGCCACCCCGAGGGTTCATAGCTTGTTCATATAACCCCCTAACTATGCACCTATACACCTATGCACAGATGCACCTATACACCTATGCACCTATGCACCTATACATCTAACTATGCACCTATACACCTATGCACCTATACAACTAACTATACACCTATACACGTATACACCTATGCACCTATACACCTATGCACCTATACATCTACCTATGCACCTATACAACTATGCACCTATACTTCTATATACCTAACTATGCACCTATACACTTATGCACCTTTACACCTATGCACCTATACAACTAACTATGCACCTATACACCTAACTATGCACCTATGCACCTATACAACTAACTATGCACCTATACACCTAACTATGGACCTATACACCTATGCACAGATGCACCTATACAATTATGCACCATTACACCTATACACCTATGCACCTATACAACTAATTATGCACCTATACACGTATACACCTATACAACTAACTATGCACCTATACACGTATACACCTATACAATTATGCACCTATGCACGTATACACGTATGCACCTATGCAAATATGCACCTACACACCTATACACCTATGCACCTACACACCTATACACCTATACAACTAACTATGCACCTATACAGCTATACACCTATACACCTATAAACCTATACACCTATGCACCTATACAACTATACACGTATACACCTATGAACCTATACCCCTATCCACTTATACACCTATGCACCTAACTATGCACCTATACAGCTATACACCTATACACCTATGCACCTATACAACTACACACATATACACCTATACACCTATAAACCTATACACCTATGCACCTATACAACTACACACGTATACACCTATGCACCTATGAACCTATACCCCTATCCACTTATACACCTATACAACTAACTATGCACCTATACACGTATACACCTATACAACTATGCACCTATACAACTAACTATGCATCTATGTTAAAATTTTCTTGTTACAAAAAAAAAAAAAAAAAAAAGGAAACAAAAGGCTTCTCAACATTGTGTACCCATCTATGAAGATGAACATTAACTGAAAATGTAAGACTAATCTTGCCTGTGATATTGTGAACTTATTCTTTTAATTGGCGAACTACTTGTAACACACTGGTTAAAGTTTTTTCACCACTCCTTCACATAAATAAAATGAAATTAAGATACAAGGTACCGTACAATAAACTTGTTAATCAATCAACTTTAAATAGTAAAAAAAAAAAAAAAATAATAATAAGTACAAATGAATTTTTTCATTGTAATTCATCATCACATACATTGCTGTTTTTTCTCTTTCTCGGGTTTTACCTTCTACCATTCATAATGTGTTTTAAAATAGAAACAAACTTAACGGGCATTATTACTTTTTGGCTCCCAAGCCAAAGAAAGACTGATAAATGAAAATTGAGGCATAAACAAGTAATAGAAAAAGTAAAGGTGGGATGATTATGTAGATTCACTTTTTGTAAATGATGGCTTTAATCACAGAATTTGTTGGCTCTTACAATTCAAGTCAAAAATCATGTTTGTAACTCCTTCAACCTGATGATGAGCTTTTGACATTCTAAATCAGGATAATTGTGTAAACAATAAATTCTGAGATTTGACATCATTTACAAAAAGGAAAAAAAAACATAAAATAAAAATACCAAGGTGGACGGACAGAGCTGATCAGCGAGTGTTGAACAAAAAAGAAAACATTTTCTTGGGAAATTCTAGCCTTAGAAATTGAAAACTTGGACAAAGCACATTATAAAAAAGATTTAACCCTCAATTAGTTTAGTGGTTACTGTAAACTCATAAAAATTATTTATTTTCCCTTTTTTCACTTATTAAAAAAAAAAAAATTAAAAAATTGTGAAACAATTGCAATTCTGTGCAGTAATCCATGCAATAATTCTAAAAGGAGAGTTAGCAATAAAAATATGCACTTATACAGGAATCAGGTTTTTAAAGCAATGCTGTCTTTATTTTTCTATTCACTATACAGAGAAAGTGGTGAGACATTAGGGTGTCCGAATTGCATTTGTCATCGCTTATGGTTCTGGTTAAATAATCCCTGTAAATTTGAGAAATATTTGAATAAAAAGTATTGTTATTCAGACACTTTGTATATGTGTAGTTGGATGTTAAGCTTCTTGTATAATTTTTTTCCTCCAATTATTAAATATTACAATCTAGCTATTAACATAGCCAATATTATTAATAATAATAAATTATAATAATAAATATTAATAATAATAATAAAATAAAATATTACTTATATTTTTTTGTAATAACTACCATAGACAATAAAATTTATATACATAATAGTTGTTTTTTTCACTGCACAAGCAATAAAGTTTGATGCATTTGAATTGACTGACTAGGCGTTCAACGTTTAAAACTGGGTTGGCTTGTGGACCTGTTGATAAAGTAAAAGCTTACTTTCAATGGGCAAAGGATAGCTTTTCTGCCCATTAACCAGTACATTTTCCAAAATTTGTTGGTGAGCTCTTCACTTTTCTTAAAATATTTTTTATTTTTTGTAATCATATTTCTATCGCAAGTGTGCATCTAATGTCATACCAGTTACTTTGCCTTGTTGGGGTATGGACCTTGTTGGCATAGGAATTTCAAGACTTGAGGTAGGCTGGTATGTATTGAATTTTCTGGTTAGTGAAGTCCACATGTATCGATTTTTCTTTATTCAGCTTTATTCTCCATTTTTTTGCCCAGTGATAAATCCAGGAAACAAAATTGTTCAGTATATTAGCCAATTGATCATTGCATTCTCCAACTGCCATAATTGTTGTACCATCAGCCATGGTATCGTTTTCACCTGGCAGACGGATTAATGTCCATTGTCTTTTGTAAATTTAAATGTAAAAACGAAAGTTATTATTGTTATTATAATTGTCGCTTTCTGGTAGATCAATAGCGAAGAGCAGATATAGTACAGGGCCTAATACACTGCCTTGTGGCACTCCAGCATGGGTCGGTTGTAGTTCCGAATAGGCCTCTTGCTTATTTTGGGCGTACCTTTCAGCAAGGTAGGATTCGATTAGTTTTGAGTATTTTACTGGAATGGAGTTTCTTACGTTATATATGATACCTTCAAGTCAGACATCAGATGTTTGGGCCACATCTAGGAAAACAGCCGAGAAACTGTTTGTTTTTCTTCAAATGCTTGTCCAATTACTCAGGTGATTTGGTGGATCTGGTTAATCGTAAAGGTTCAGTATTATTTTTTTTCTCCTCAATAATTGACATTAACATTTTAGGCAGAAGTTATTCAAATAATAGTAGTAGTAAAGTTATTGGCCTGTATGATCTGAGCTTATGTTGAGGTACGTTTTGTAAAGGAGGTAAAAGTCACTGTGAGTAAGAACCATTCTTTACAAAAAGTGAATCAACATACTCACCTCACCTTTATTATTTATATTCAAATAATGGAGTTTTTAACGGGGAAAAAGAAAAAGAGAATAGGCACACATTTCTTGAAATGTGTCAGGTGTTTTTACACGGTTCCATTTTAAGCGATAATTTATTTCTTAATTTCTACCTTCTTTTCTGTTGGTTTGGAATTTATAAAAGATATAACCGATTACTTTATATAAGCTTAAATCTGCACATTGATGTACATATGTATACCCATGTGCAGAGTTGAACACTTCTCACAGCTGGATGGCATTCCGGCTATTGTGAAATTTACATTAAATTACCGGCTTGTCTTAAGAATTACTCATCTCAGATGTTGGCAGTCTGACCTTTTTTTTTTGTTTTGTTTACACATCTAGATTATTTCAGTCACAATCAGTTCCTTAAGCCAAACCCATTCATACTTTCACTCATTCTTAAATACATTCTTTCCTATTTTCATACCATTCACATACAGTGGAGGAATACTTGATATTGGAATACTAAGTATTCCTCCATCACACCCTACACATAATATATGAACTAATCTAATTGAGGGTTGATGGAGTACTCAGTATTCTACCATCGGCCTTCTCATGTAACAATAAGAAATACTTTTAGTCTTAATATACAAAGAAATACAAAATGAGATATCTATAAAGTACTATGTACAGAAAAACAGCTCTGTTTTATATCAAAATCTGAAATCAAGTACTCACTGCTATGCTAAACCACAATTTTTATATAGATATAACTAATTGTGCAGAAGTGCTAAATGGTTTATTTTTTAAAAAACACGAGTTTAATTATTTATTTTTTATTTGCTCAGCAAGTTCACTCGTCAGACGGTTACACACTCTCACAACACCAGGCTGAGATTATGTTTAACCCTGCCATCGACTCGCCTAACTCTACACCCACCAGTCATTAAGTAAGTAGTCTTAAGGCAAAGAAAATTCAAGACAAAAAAGTGTATATGTTATTTAATGTAAGTACAAGCATTTGGGCTGTGTCAATTAACTTATTTAAATATTTGATTTTATAAAAGGTTATTTATAACTTTGTTCTCAAATTAAATAAAGCATTGTAAGGAAGAGGTCAAAGGTACCTATCAATAAAACAAATTTAGTTTTTAATTGTTAGGTAGTGTATTTCAATGTTACCAAATTCTCTATGTTAAATGTCATTAATATGTTAAATATAAATTAGTCAGTATTTAGTGTGATTAGATGTCAAATATAGCAGTGTGATTTACTTTTACTTGATCTAGCCTTTTTGTGATAAGTTGTTGATTTGTCAAATCTCAGTTTTTTTATTTTTTTATTTTTAAAGAGTGAATTATTAATTATTTTCTCAATTAAAACAAAGAAAGCGAGCAAAAATTAGTAAATAATTTATGAAGCAGTAGTTGTAATCCTTGGGCTAATTGTTTTGAGGCTTTTAATATATATTTACAAGTACTTTAAAAAAGTACTTTTATTTGTTGATGAGTGAGGGGGCAGCAATCCTTTTTTTCTTTTTTTAACAAAAAGGAAAGTTGAATAAATTTTTAGGCTGTTTGAAGTTGATGCATGTTATGTTTTATTTTCTAGGATGATTTGATTGTACCAAGCATTGGTCATCCATGATGTCTAAGGGTAGTTGGATGTATTATTTGAATAATAAAAATAAGTCGACTTTTTGATAAATGTGTTCATATATCCAAATATTGTTATATTAACGTTAAACATTGTTACATTAGAAAATAATGCCTTAGTTGATCATTTTTACTACCCATAAAAAAGACATTCTATATGAGATTCATATTTGCTATTTAATGAGGGTAGATTGTTAAAATTATTTCATAACAATCAAATTACACCCTTTAAAAATTCCAAATACTAGTAGCTACAAATTTTTAGCAGTGTGGCACAATTTTTGTACCACATTAAAAAGTTTCAAAACCCGACAATCCTTTTCCTCCTTAATTGGTCAATCGGACCACGAAAACTAGTGAACTTAATCATTATGTTTTGATACTAATTAGGATTAGCTATGATGACTATTTTTACACAATGAGTTTATTATTGTTGTCTTTCCAACAGTGTTTTATTATTATTTATGATAATTATTCTCTTTATTTAAAAAGAATTAACATTTAAGAAAAAACCTAGTTAATGTGAGTTTCTTGTGCTTTTATGTTTATTTCAATTTTTGTCAATTAAAAGGACAACTAATCTTTCGATAAAGTTAAACTTAGAAATAATAAAAAGTTGAGCAAGTAATTGTTTTCTCTGAGCAGAATCATGATTATATTTGAATTTTACTTTTACATTTTTCACTCTCCCTTTTATTTGTTAATCAGAAATTCATGATAAAAGTAAAGTGCATTTTATTGACAATACTGATCATTTTGTTTTCTTATAAAGGCTGTTCCACTGATCATCGTTGGGGAGTAGGAAGTAGTACTGCGATTTGAGCAGCATAGCGGAATAGTTAGTTTTGGATTTTGGTTAGTCGATTATTTAGGGTACAGCCACTGCTTTAATTTTATTATTAGCTTTTATTTGCTCTGTTATCATAGACTTGATTAAATAAAAAAAAATCAAGTATTTTCTCAAGTTCCTTTTATTTTTTGATTATTTTTGTATAATGACCACTTATTTTTTGAATTTCAATTTACTTGCCCAGCAAATCAAATTAATTATTGATTTGGACGAAAACAATTGTGGTTTTTGTATTTATACTTAATCTGCAAAAGAGGGATTGCAGTGTAATAAATAATAAACTACTTCAATAAATTGTCACATTCCATATTTTCCTAACTACAACAAATTGTATTGTATTGGAAACTATTTTAATATGTATAAAGTATATTATTTTGTACAGTAAATGTTTGTATTTTTTTTAACCATTACACCCTTGCATTGTACATTCCCAATGAACTATATCTCCCACGTCATAAAACCATCATATTTGAGCGGTTCTTCTTCAAGCATAAATATGTAGGATTCTGTATCTTTGCCATCTGCAAAGCCGCCTCCCTTACGTATTTTAAATCCCTCTTGTACCAGCACTGCATCTCCCTCCAAACAATTATGTCCTTTTGTTAGATAAGAAAGCTTTTTTCTCAATTTTTAGGTTCAAATTTTACGATTCTGACCAAGACTGGGAATTCTTTTATTATTATCATATTTTCTCTGAATTCTTAATATTGCTACCATTTCCATTTTTTTATATTTTGTATTGTGATTTATTTCAACTTATTCTACTATTTTTAACTAAAAATCTTTAAATGCAAGTGCTAGATTTGTAAAAATTTAGAAATGAAAAATGAGGGAACTTTGGAATTCACTTATTGGACATAGAAAATCCAAGAATCTTCTAACCAATTTTGGTAGGAAAGAAATGACAGAATGTGTCAAAGGAAGCAGGAACAGACTGTGAATCCTAACAGGATTCCTAACAGGACACTGTAGATTAAATGGACACCTAAAGAAAAGTGGAACAATCCAAGATGGCACATGTAGATTCTGCAAGGAAGCAGAAGAGACACCAACACACTTACTAACAAACTGCGGAGGTACATTAGCCCGCAGGAGGAAATGTTTTGGGATGTACAATGTGACCATAGAAGAGCTTCAACCAATTGTAAAAATTTTGGTGACCTTACTGTATCAGAATAAAGTTTTTCTTCCTTTCTTGTAACCAGGGACCGACGTTTTACCTAACCTGGCACAGGTTATTTCCATTTTTACGAGCCCAGTGATTTTTCCATACTTCTTTTATTTTACTTGAAATTAATAGTTTTAAATCCGCGGGGCGTACAGATTGGGAAGCGTCGTGGGGTCTTCCGGCGTTTTCTTTGGCCATCCTGTCTGCTTCTTCGTCCCCGGCTATCCTCATCTGGCCGGGAACCCATGCCAGCACGACCTTCCCAACTGCGTCTATATTTTACTGCTCTTTTATCTTATTTATTAGCGGGCCCACCGAGGCTCTTCTCCTGAGTTTCTGGACCGCACTGTGCGAGTCGGTATATAATAGAAATTTTTTTAATTTTTATTTTTGATCAAGCTTGGCATGAGGGAAATGACGTTTAGTTACAACGTGTACCAGCTCGCAGCAGTAGGTTGTGATAATTGTTTAACTTCTCCATCCTTGTACACGGCACACCCCACGCCCTCTGCCGTTTTGGAGCCTTCTATAAAAACTGGTATGACATCTGTATATTCATCTATTAGCTTTACATGCATAGTGGGGTATCTCGTTTTCTTTAATTTAGCTATGGCACCGTACGATGAAGGAGGTGAGTAACCAGGGTGGCGTTTCGGGTTGGTTTTCTGGGTCCACCTGGTCCAGTTCGACTACCCGGGCCGTTCAAATCTCCTTGGCAATTATGGCCCGAGGGAGGCCTGTGACCTCTACGTCATCGGCATTTTGCCTTACGAATTATACGGCATTTATTGTAGAATTTTTTGGAGTTGTATAATTCAGCCAGGAGAAAAGCTACCCACCATGACCTAGCCGATTAGTGGGGCTGCCTCTAGAGAACCGGCACACCTCCTCCTCCCCAGACCCTGGGACGCCGTGGATAGGAAAAAGGAAAAGTTGTTGTAAGGGAAGGGTTGTCATGGGAATGAAGGGTAAGGTTTTAGGGTTAGTAAAGGGATGGAACATGAAGAATGGCCACCATGTACTTCCCTACAACCTCTTGCCCGGGATATAGAAGTTCAGGGAAATTATTCGTTTGGAGAATGGATTAAGAATTTTCGAAATTCAAGGAAGAGGAAATGAGATGTGGTCCGACGTAACTTTGGACGCCCATCTCTTCGTCTTGACCCTTGGCCGTTTTCTCCTTTCTCTGATCACTTTCGCTAACCTTCTTCATTATGTAAAATTTTCCCACATCCAATAAAAATCCTTGCTTTCACCTTTTTTCCCTTGTCATTTTTCTTTCATTGATCGTGAACGGGTCATTTTTTGTGTCGTTTTGGGTCGAGCCATTCTGTAAAGATAAATGTTAAGCATTTGAAATATATATATTTAGACGTTTTAGTTTTTTTGTTATAAATTTAAATTAATTTGAATACTAGATTTTTATTATTCTTCTATCTGGAACAAGAATTGTTGCTTGCTTTAAGAATTGTATATTTTTAAAAAATTCAAATGCTTAACTGGTTTGTAAAATTATTTTTGAGGTAAGTATATAGTTTGTTGGTAAATTATTCAGTGGATCTTTTTTAATGAAAATATAAAGAAAGCATATAAAAAATACGAAAAATTAACCTATTTTCACAAGTAGGGTAGTAGGGAATCAAGAAAATGAATAAATATTTGATAAAAAATAACAGTTGTTATTTATTGGTATTAAAATAACAAAACATAACAAAACAAACAAATAACGTCAACATCACATATACAGTAATAACGATTTTATATACAAAAGCCAAACGTAAAACTCGCTTGGTGAGCAAATCTAAAGCTAGAAAAGGCACAGTTCGTCGTTTTGTACTTAAGGGGTAAGTCATTTTGTTCACATCGACGGTGTAAGGAGAAGGGAAACTGGGATTTGGCAACATTTTTTTAAAGGATCAGTCTTATTTCGGGAAGGAGACGTTGTTGACTGGCGCCACCTGAGCCACTCCAACGCCGATCTTGCTGGTGTCTGCAGCAACGGCTGTATCCTTCCTGTCCCAGCCGTGGTGCTCCTCGTGGTGCTCCACGTGGTGTTCGACATGGTGATGGTCGTGATGGTCCTCGTGGGGATGGTGTTCTTCTTGGATGATTATCCACTCGGATATCCACACGGGCTTCCAGACTTTCTTCCAGGCAGGGACCCAAATCTTCTTCCAGTCCGGAACCCAGATTTGCTTCCAATCTGGTTTCCATTCGAGCTTTTTGGACGGAACCCAGTATTGTTTCTTCTCAGTCCTCCAGATTTGCTTCCAATCCTCCTTCCAGGCGAGTTTCTTGTCGGGTACCCAAACTAATTTCTTAGCCGGCTTCCAGACTTGTTTCCAGTCTTCTTTCCATTCGAGTTTCTTGGATTCGACCCAGTATTGTTTCTTCTCCGTTCTCCAGATTTGTTTCCAATCTTCTTTCCATTCGAGTTTTTTAGATGGCACCCAAATCTGTTTCTTTTCCGTCCTCCAGACCTTTTTCCAGTAAGGCTTCCAGACGACCTTCTTTTTCCAGAGATCGTGCGAGGTGTATTCCCATCCGTGTTCGTCCTTGCCGAGATGTTTCTCTCCGGGGATTCCGATTTTGATCAACTCGGGCTTCCAGAGTTTCTTCCAATCCGGGACTTGGTATTCTTTCCAGGCGGGCACTTTGATTTCGACCCAGACGGGCTTCCAGACTTTCTTCCAGTCGGGGACTTGGACTTCTTTCCAAGCCGGGACTTTGATAGGCACCCAGATAGGCTTCCAGATCTTTTTCCAGGCGGGGACGGAGTATTCTTTCCACACTGCAACCTTAGTCGGGACCCAGACTGGCTTCCAGATTTTTTTCCAATCGGGAACCTGGATTTCTTTCCACGCCGGTTTCTGGGTTGGCACCCAGATGGGCTTCCAGATCTTTTTCCAAGCTGGTTTTGAGACCTGCTTGTAGGCGACTTTCCACTCCTTGACCCAATCCGGTTTCCAGATTAGCTTCTTCTTCCAATAACCTTTGTGCTCGTGGTGGTGATGATGGTGATCATCGTGTTCCTCGAACCCCACTCTTTTTTCAATTTGAGGCTGAACACTGAAACAAAATTATCGATCTGTTAATATTTTTACAAATTGTCATCAGATTTGATAATAAGTTCAAATAACTGATTAATTAAGTTTGATTTGGTGCGATCTATTTGCAAATAATACGAGTAACGTTTATGAGTACAGCAGTAATTAATTTTCAAAAATTAAAGCTCAAATTCTTAGGTTTTTACAGAGTGTACGGCTTAGTTTCTTGGTTATTTACTTCCAGGTCTTAATTGTTTACGAGAAACTATTTTTTTCCCCAAGGAGGGACTGTGCAAATAGCCATTGATGACTTAGGCGCCGGAAAACATTTGGAGTATGGTAGATGAGTGACCATAAATCTTGTCTGTCCAACGTTAACACTTTTAGGTCTCGGCACTGATGCCATATGTACTCGGTACCCGACGTATTTGATTTATTGCAAAATTGGCTCTGTTAGACTAAAAAAACTCCTACAGTTCTGAAGTCTTCAGTTCATTTATTTCGCGTTTGTTTATTTTGCAATGAAAGGTTTTAACTTTGCAGAAAATAAATGTGAATTACAATAAACAATTTTTACAGCTATCAGTGTAAAGCTATTAGGTAGCTCACTTTAAAATAAACAGTTTAAATATCAAAAGAAAACAATAGAAAAAAAACTGAGACGACTTGGAACGATGAAGCACCTGACTTAAGCAAAATTACAATTTTTAATTAAAGTTTACTGAAAAAAGTGTTCGTACAAGGTTTGATATATTGTTTGACACAAAAACTTGAGACTTAATTTGTATAATTTATACAACTCTAAACTATGAAATGTGAAATTAAAACCACGATAAACTCGGTTAATTGCAAGTAGATGTGATGCCAATTAGTTTCGGTAGGCCAGTTAATTTTGACTTGACGTTAAACGAAAAATTAATTTTGATAAACTACCAATTATTTTTATCGTGTTATTAACAAATGATCTTCACTTATAGTTAAAATAAGGTTTTGAGAGAAAAGTTATTGTTTTCGTTAGGTAAAATTTACCAAAGACGATGCTTATTTGTAAAATTTAGTCATAAACTTATTTTATTAGCTTTTGTTAATAACCAAAGCGTTACATTCTGAAATGCTATGTGCTGACAGTCTAAAAGTTTAAGTAATGTTTAATTTGAGTTGAAAATAAAAGTTTGTTTTATCTATCTCAGCACTGCATGTTTTGAGGGCATGTAAGTGATTTGTTAATAATTTGTTTGTTTGAAGTAATAATTATGTTTAGATTTCTTTGATTGATTTATACATACTTCGTCGCCTGTTGTTGAAGTGCTTGTTGTTGTAAAGGCAGCTGCTGTTGCGACAAATCTACTGCTTTGCCGGTGACGAGCGCCACACAAACCGCGACACCCAACCACACCTGCAACACACCAGTCAGTTAATGAAAATGCTAACAAAAGCAAGAATAAATAGACAAATAAAAAGACGTGTAGTAAAGGAAGTCATTAATGTCATAAATTAAAGTATAAAAAAAATAGTGTAATAAAAAAAAACAAATCCTGTCGAAAACTGGCGTCCAAAAGTTTCTAGTAGAATTTGCAGTACTTCGTTGTCTGTCATGTAAAACTTTGTATTAAAGGAATGAGCAGACAAATAGAGAACGAATCCACATTCCCGTCCACACTGTAAAAAGTCCGTCTTTTTGTTGTTGTTGCATTTTAAGCACGTTAGTCCGAGGGCACGGGTATCAAAGTCACAGAACACTTCAACTGTACACTGACCACTATGTGATGACGGCCCATCTCGCTGTAGGAGAAGTCGGCTGGACACTGTCGACTCTTGGGAGATGGGCCCATTTTATATTGAGCGGTACCTGGCCGGGGCCGAGTGTCTGGAGGGGTACCACTTTCACTCAGGTGGGGAACCCGCGTACAACCCTCGGGACCCCGGACCCTAGGCAGTCCTGGAGTTTTTCCTCCCTGTTGGATAATAACAGAATTTTAATCCCTGGAATTAAATTTCTCCTCAAAAACTGGAACGGGAGCCGTTACTTAACGCCGAAATGGAGCATTTCTTTTCTTTCGGCAAGTATTTTTTTTCAAGAATTTTAAGAATGCTGTGTGCAGGGGCAAAGAAATTCGAAACAATAAATTTTTGATAAAAATATAAGGATCACTCTTTATCAACTGTACGTATACAACTTTCGAAAACTGTTGATTTCTGATAAACATACGAACAAATCTTGACCAAATAAAAATCAAGCGAGATAAATAGCTATTTTATTTACAAATTTGCTTATAAATAAATCTAAAATACGCGGTCTCGCCGTTAGACGCTAAATATAGTAAAATATCGGTTTCTATAACTGATTTTAAAGCTTTTTTAATAAATAATGTCTTTATCCTCTGGAAAAATTATGGGGAAAATTAGGTAAAATTGACCAACAGGTAGTCGACGAGCGCTGGTCCGTCCATTCCCGCTGTTTCTTAAACTTTCGACCAGATTCGTCTCATATTCGGCTTTTTTTTAAACATTTGGCTCAAGGTGTTCATTTCTCAAGCGGAAATGTTTGCAACAATCAACTAAATTAAATTTTTAATAAAAGTGTTAAATTTATTTGGTGTGGTGGTTGCTGACCGTTAGTCAATGGTTATTCGGAGATCGTGAGATGCGGTAGGTTTTAGAAAAATATTTTCTTTATCGTACCAACGTTTCGATCTTTATGGAGATCATCTTCAGGGCCTGGGGTTTATAAACTTTGTTTAAATTTTTCTAAAATTCTAAACTTTTTTACCATTGTATAAATTCAATTTTTTTAAACTAAAATTTTTTCTAGCATTGTATAAATTCATTATTTTTTTAAATTGGGGGACCGCGGTAGCCGAGTGGTTAGCATGAGAGACTCTCACGCCGCGGGCTTGGGTTCGATTCCCACCGTCGCCTCTGGCCCTTTTTTCCCGATAATCCCCAATTTGAACACACAAGAATTCGTACCATGGCTAATATGCAAGATCATAAGGCCAATAAAAAAAATTTAAATCTAAAATTTTCTATCATTGTATAAATTTATTTATTTATTTTTTTAATCTAAATTTTTTTTCTATCGTTGTATAAATTCATTTTCTTCCCACATCCTACACGTATTTATAAAATTAAACAATGTTTATCAATTCCAGGCTCTGAAGATGATCTCAATAAAGATCGAAACGTGTCACGACAAAGAAAATGTTTTTCTAAAACCTACGTCACACCAGACAGCATCTCACGACCTCCAAACAATCATTAAATTTATTGTTCATAAGTTGTATAAAATTCTTAATTATAAATTAGTTTTCATCCAGTGATCAGTTTAATCACAGTTAAATTACACTTTCGCAGATATTCGCACTGGACCTATTTTTGGGCAGTCGATAGGCAGTACATTAGATGTTCAGTATTTTGTTCAACAAATGGCTGATTACCCAACTTTATTATCCCCAACTTTAGTTTAAAAAAAAATCATTTAATCTCCCGTCATTATAAACGTCAGTTTATCGGCTTCTTTATTTCATTTTATTCCGCAATAAAATTTTACCCAACCTAGTTGTAGAGTCTCCTTCAGTTTTGAATATAATCTGAACGATTTTGTTTATTTGATCCCGCATAAAATCATGATTATCGTAATTGATTCGAAGGACATTGCCTCTTAATATGACAAACTTGCTCTTTTACAACCCATTGCTCTACTCCTCAGAGTAGCCAAACGTTCGGCCTGATTCTTTGAAAATCCCTAGTGAAGTCTGTATTTTGCTTTATATATTTTTAAACCATTCCGAAAACAAACAAAGCACTGCCAACACCGTACTCTGACTTATTACCGCCAGTTTAATTAATTAGAAAACCACGATCAGACATTCCAGTAGTTTGTCGATACTTGATCTAATTATGTATTTGGTATGTCAAATGTTAACCCTTAAACAACTCAAGCAAATTAGTTGACGTGTTATTTTTTTATATAATTGGCTTGATATCAAGTTTGGTTACTTTACAATGGCAACAATGTTAAATTAAAACCATGGGAAGCTTGAGATTGTCATACAGGAGGGCTTAACATCCAACTATCCATTGGGTGTCGCGAACTAGGGGTCAAACAACTTTACAATACTTTTTTCATATTATTTTCAATGAAAAAGCCATGAGACCCAGAACTTTTAAGGTGGCATGTACGAGTTGGACACCTTAACCACTCGGCCACCGCGGTCCCCGAATCTTAACGGCGCACTTACGCCATTTGTGTAAGTTATTTTATTTAAAACCAATTTAATAAATTTTATTAGGATGTACATACCTTAATATTTTAAACAGTTTCTCTTTGCTTACTTATTTTAAAATAATATACTAGTGAGAAAGGAAAATTAATTATTGATCTGATTGGAAATGCATTAAGAAAATATTTTTTTAAAACTATGCTATGTTTTGTGTTTTATTAAATATCAAGTTTTATTTTTGCCATATTTTATTGTTAATCTGCAATATTTTGTACTGCAGGTTCTATTAATGTGTGGCTCGCTTAGTCTCGTTTTGGACATTGTAATGGTTTTGGACAATATTTTTTGCTTCATTCATACATTTAAATATTCGTTCAGGTAATATTTTTATGTATTTACAAAGCGGTTTGGTATGTATAAGCCGAGGGGCCGCCTAGTCTCGCTATCCGCCTTTATGCTGTGACAATATAACTTTGTACATTTTAAGTTTTACTTTAATAAAATATTTGAACAATACGTCAAATAGTATTTTTATGTTTTATTTTAATACGCGACAAAGCTGTGTGGCTCATAGACAAAATTCCTCCTTGCCCATTAGGTCGTTAGGTTTCGCTGTATCGCCCTAGAAAAACTATAAATAAAACTATGAATGAAAAAAAGTCGTCAGTTTCTTTTCAGTTAAATGAGTACAAAATGTTAAACAGTCCTGATAATCACGCAATGCATCATTTACTTTATCAGAAAACATTTACTGTCATGACAATTTCCTCAATTGAGTATCTTTTTGCCAAAGTCCAAGTCCCTTCAGTGAAAATGAGAGTCACCTGACATAAATTAACTGACAGTACGTAATGTTACTAGTTAATACCGGTAAACGCGAACATCCTGGTACCTCTAAAATATGATTATTTGAAAAATTAAATGTGAAAATTTCCAGAACGCAGTTTTTTCCAATTACATCGTTGATTTTGTGGCTTGTTTTGTTAAAAAGTGCTCGCACTTTGACGTGCTTCACGTTTCATTCTGGCAGATTTAGTTACTCCTGGCCATTAAAAAAAAAAAAAAATCCGATAAATAATATCTGTTGAACTAGAAGAGTTTTCTGCGAGCACAAAGAATAAAGTTTAGACGATATGAAATAGAAAATAATGCAGACTAGGCTGTAGGATTAATTTAACATTTAATCATACTATTTTTATGTCAAATTACAACATAATAATCTATTTGGTCAACAGATTTTCTAATAAATAAGCCTAGAGTCCGCGTTGTTTCGCTGTTAGATGCCAAATGTAAAATAACAGTTTCTTCAACCATTTAGGTGATTTAAAAATTTTTTTGTAAATAATATCTTGCCTCTAGAAAAACTGTGGGGAAATTACGGGTGGTCGAAATTATGTTCTGGTCCGTCTATTCTCGGTGGTTCTTAGTCCTTCGATTCGTGAACACTTGGCCAAGGATGATTGTTTAACCAGAAACCACCTCCTGGCTTATTAAAGTTTTGTTTAAATACTGGTCCGCCTATTTTCGCTGTTTGCCCTTAGACAACTATAGTAAAATAACGGTTTCTCCATCGGATTTTCATGCTTTTTTTGGTCAAAAAACAAGTTCTGGTCAGTCCATTCCCGCTGATTCTTATTCCTCTGTCCAGCTTCTTGTGGTACCCGGCGATTCGAAAACACTTGGCCAAAGATGTTTATTTCGTAAGTAGACAAAACCTGGGTTATGTAAAGTTCTGTTTAAATACTGATTCTGGGTCCGCCTATTCTCGTTGTTTGCCCGTGGACATGCATCACGTCTTATTCCGGCCCATTTGGATACACATAGCCATAGTTAGTCCGAAACAATAACTGGGGATTTATAGTTTTTAGAAGATTTTTGTCGAAACTCAAAGACAGGTTGCCAAAGGTCAAGTTCTGGTCCGTCCATTCCCGCTGGACCTTAGTCCTTCAATTCGTAAAACTTGACCAAGGATGATTGTTTAACCAAAAACCACCTCCTGGCTTATTAAAGTTTTGTTTAAATTCTGGTCCGCCTATTTTCGCTGTTTGCCCTTAGGCAACTATAGTAAAACGGTTTCTCCAACGGATTTTCATGCTTTTTTTGGTCAAAAAACAAGTTCTGGTCAGTCCATTCCCGCTGATTCTTAATCCTCTGTCCAGCTTCTTGTGGTACCCGGCAATTCGAAAACACTTGGCCAAAGATGTTTATTTCTTAAGTAGATAAAACCTGGGTTATGTAAGTTTTGTTTAAATACTGATTCTCGGTCCGCCTATTGTCGTTGTTTGCACGTGGACATGCATCACGTCTTATTCCGGCCCATTTGGATACACATAGCCATAGTTAGTCCGAAACAATAACTGGGGGTTTATAGTTTTTAGAAGATTTTTGTCGAAACTCAAAGACAGGTGGTCAAAGATTAATTTCTGGTCCGCCTATTCCCGCTCTTTCTAAATCTTTCGAGATTCTTCTTTTATTCGGGTAAACGCTTGGTCAAATAAATTCATTTCTTATGTTGAAACAGTTCATAACAGGTCTGATTAAATCAAACCTGAAAATAAAGTCTTTACTGCTTGTAATTTCAAAAAAGTCTGTGATATATAGTGAGCCTGTTAATGGTGGAAAAATAGCTTAATTAAAAATCTGATCAAAGATCCTTGTCAGGCCAAACTAGTCCTTTCTCAAAATGAATAAATGACAGTTGTCCATACATAATTAAAGTCGAAGTTTCATAATCGGAACTTGAAAAATCGTCTGGATAAGATGAAAAAATATTTTTTCAACTGTCTAAATGTTTTCGATGTAGTTTGGATATTTTTCATCAATTCAGCTTAATTTGCCAATTGGGAATCTTGGTCAGAATAAGTCTAATCTCACTGGAAAAGTATGGGGTTTCGGCTTCAACCTCGCAGTTAAGTCTTGTGTTCAACATGTACAAAACGTTTTTAATTCGTAAAATTAAACTAAAAACCCAAACCTACTCTTTTTTGGTACTCTTTGGTAAGAACAGACTTATCTAAAAGATCTTGAAAACATCGTCGACAAAATCTGCTTCCTTTGGAACTTTTTCATCCCGATCGATTGAAAAATGACGTAAAGACTCGTCCATCCTCTCAGGAAGCTTAAGTATCACGATTCCGCAGTATTCTTTCGCCCTTCGTCTGGTTTCATCCGATGCTGCACGGTGAAAAATGACTGCACGTGACCGGATGTACTCTCACGACAAGTCTGCAATCAATTCCGACACTGAAGTAAACAAGTCAACTTAATTTATTCAATACCTTATTAAACGCATGTATAATTAAATACTTGATTTTAATTGGTACATGTTTACAAGAAGAAATCAAGATCCTCTAAATTCTTTTACACTTGATTTTCCCTCCACGCCCCTTATATAATCGACTTGAATAACCCATCTATTAATTAAAACATAATTTAAAAAATTTAGAATCAACAAGGCATTTGGCATTATCGGCTTATGTTTGGACGAAAGGCCGGAAGTTTAACGAGCGAAGACCGTCTCATTAAGTAAATATGAAGGACGTGCATGAGTATGTTAAACAGAAATTTGTTTGCTTTCGACGTTTATTAATTTGTTTTACGTTGTTATTTTTCCAGTAGACTTTCTTGCTTAATATTTGGTAGTTAAGTGCCCTCCAAAAATATTGTTATTGCTAAACTCTTACACTTACAAATAAACACTTTTGTTTAAACTCTTTTGACCATGGAATCAAAGATTTGTTTAGTAATAACTAATAGGGTTTTATGATATCAATGTTAAATATCTCAAAATTTTAAGAACATTCCGACTACTCACGTTTCTTTGTTGCCAATTTTTTTTGTAGCTCAAATTGAAAATGAGCACTTTCTAAATAGTCAAAATCGACAATACCAGAGTTATTTAAAGGTGCCAGGAAAAATGGTTCAAATGGTGATTGTTTACACCGTTTGAACAGTTTTTGTTTTAAAGTTTATCAAGTTTGGCGCGAGTATAGTAAAGTACGTTATTTTTCGCCTAAAGGCCCAAGGAAATTCACACATTCCGTCTTTTACAAATCTCAAGAACTGTTTTTTTTTCTTTTTTTAATAAAGGGAAATAAAATTAAGTTCCATAAATCATAATGGCATTTAAATATGAGGTCGTAAAGGTTTAATGGTCTCATTGACCAAATTACTTCTTTCAATTAATTAATCTTTTTATGTAAGGTTTTGGTTGAAATGAAAAAGTTAGTATCACGAGGGAGATTCGAACCCACGACCTTCGGCTTTTCAAATCCCGCTCGTGAACCTTTTTCATTTCAGCCAAAACCATACATAAAAAGATTAATTTTTAACCATCTTGTGATCTATCAATCGAGAATATTTCAGTAAGGTGCAATTATGAAAGTTAGTTACTATTTTTAAAAAATGAAGGGTAATAAAATTGAGCTCCATAAATCATAATGGCATCTAAATATGAGGTCGTAAAGGAATTACATATTGAAATAAGATTTTTAACAACCCATTATATTTAGTGGTCTGATTGACCAAATTATTTCTTTCCATTAATTAATCTTTTTATGTAAGGTTTTGGTTGAAATGAAAAAGTATCACGAGGGGGATTCGAACCCACGACCTTCGGCTCTTCGAATTCCGCTCGTGACACTAACTTTTTCATTTCAACCAAAACCATACATAAAAAGATTAATTTTTAACAATCTTGTGATCTATCAATCGAAAATATTTCAGTAAGGTGCAATTATGAAAGTTGGTTACTATTTTTTTTTAAACGAAGAGCAATAAAATTGACCTCCATAAATCATAATTGCATCTAATTATGAGGTCGTAAAGGAATTACGTATTGAAATAAGATTTTTAACAATCTTGTGATCTCATATCGAAAATATTTCAGTAAATGTGCAGTTATGAATGTTAGATATTATTATTTTTTAATGAAGGGCAATAAAATCGAGTTCCATAAATCATAATGGCATCTAAATATGAGGTCGTAAAGGAATTACATATTGAAATAAGATTTTCAACAATCTTGAGATCTAACAATCGAAAATATTTCAGTAAGGTGCAATTATGAAAGTTAGTTATTATTATTTTTAAATAAGAGCAATAAAATTGAGTTCCATAAATCATAATGGCATCTAAATATGAGGTCGTATAGGAATTTTTTAACATCTTGTAATCTAACGATCGAAAATATTTCAGTAAAGGTGCAGTTATGAAAGTTAGATCTTTTTTGTAAATTAATGCCACTTACCAAAATAAATTATTGTAATGGAAAGTCATAAGTTATAAATGAGACTTTCTATCAACATAAATTTCAGAAGTATGTAAAGTTTATGGCTGTAAAATGCGTTAACAAAAATTTAAACAATTTAAAATGCATTTAGGTGTTAATTGGATTGATCTAGGTCATGGCTAAGGTTTTTTTTCTTAATTAAAGAAAACGGGCCTTAATCACTGACAAAACTGGAGTTCGGCATTTCTCCATATCCAGACAAGTTCAATGTTGAAATTCCTCGGAGAAATTTTTGCTTTTGTCACGAAAAGACTAGGGAGTCTTGGATTTTTCTCAGGTGGCCCATATCCGATTTTTCTGTATCGGGAAATTGGTGGGACACATGTGCTGATGTATTTGATTACACAATCAAGGTGTGGTCAACGTGCATTAATTGGTCCGCTTAAAAAAAAAAGAAAAAAGACAGATACAGCCGCGGACCACTTTCATCTACTTCCGCAGTCGGCATCTCCCGGTTTTCGTCAATTACACAACCGGCCCTGCTTCGGCCTTCTGGGTGGAAACTTTTCTTGCCTCTTGCTAATTATTGATGTTATGCTTATGGCAGTCCTCATACACGACAAAAGACCGGTCTGCTCCCACCCTAAAATGCAATTGATAAGTGGGATAGTCAGGACTTCATTTTCTATCTGTATTAGCACGACTACTTCAAAGTTTAAAAAAATATCTGATTGGTCAAGTAGGTTAGTTGAGTGCCCTGTAAAATCAGATGCTTTTCCTAGATTTTATCTCTTGGTAATATCCAAGAATTTATTGTACTAAAGAGCTCTTATTTGAACTTCTTATATATTAATTAATTATAATTTTTATGGTCTTAGTAGAGATGAAAAAGCTAGCATCACCCGCGGGATTCGAACCCACGACCTTCGGTTCAATACGACGCTGCTCTACTTGAGCTATCCTGAACTCTTCATATCTTCCTATAACCTTCCAAATTTCCTATTTTTGCCATATTTTTGTTTATATAATGCTTGGTGTCTCAACAATAATTGTAATTTTGTAGTAACTTTTCTTTTTCTCACAACATATATGATCGTTCCTATACGCCTTGCTTCGGATATCAGTGCTTTTTTTAGATGCCTGTCAAAATTCTAAGATTCTAAGTTTCTACCGAGTGAAAGTAGTAAGTTAGCCATTTTGGGTGAAGGACCTTTCATCAGTCTCTTAGCCTATCTGTCCTGATAAATGAATCCATCTCTGTTTTTCTTGTATTTTGTTCAAATTTGTTACACCTTTTAAGGGAAATGCTGATACCATATGCAGGACTTGATTCGATTTTTTTTAAACCGTGCCAGCTAAGTCAAAAGAACTTGGTTATATTAGGCGGGAAATCTTTTGGTTGTTCTTGCTAGTCTAAGAGACCATATTTTTCGATGATTTTAATATTGTACAATCAATGTAGAAGACGATTTATTTAGCCAAAGAGCATTTCTAGACTTTGAGGTTACTGTATGCACAAGATCTTTAATTTTTGTTGAGAGTTTCTTCTTTCATTATTTATCAATTTGTTTATAATGCGATAGTCAGCAGAATTTTTAATGTATATTCCAAATCTGGAGAATTTCAGATTGCCCTGATATCGAAATTTAAAGATAAATGAAAAAAAGGATAACGTAAGTCTTATTTTGTATGTTTATGGCCTGCGTGTTATTTTGGCCTTTAACCTGCACTAGGTGAGCTAGAGATAGTACAGGCAGACATGCCAATTTTGGTCTTACTACAATTGAAAGGTGACCAATTAAAAAACTAGCTGAAATTAACAGAAGATGTAAGAACTCACATAGAATTCTCATATTTGAAGCATACCCTTGTTAAGGACAAATGTGCACAAAAATTACGAATCAGACTTAAAAGATAGCAACACTTAATCTTTTTTTGACCTCTCATTTCTATACAATTACAAATTATTCAGTTCATTCAAAGGAATTTTAATCTTTAACATCATAAAATTCACGCTAATCTGTTTATAATAATAAACAAAAAAGCTGAATTTTTGGCCAAATTTTTTAAAAAAGGATTCCATGTTATGGGTCGTATAAGGTAAAAAAGTAGGATTTGAATTTTTAGCGAGTAAAATACGTTTGAAAACAGAAATTTACGGTAAATCTAAAACCGAACGACGCTGATACCAAACTGCCCAAAAGAGTTTGTTTCGTTTGGGAAATGAATTTCGAATGTACCATTTTCCGCTCTCTATAAATAAGTCAGCTAAGTTCAACTCAAGGGCAGAAGGTTTATTATTAAGGTAATTTACCAGCACATTAATTTGTTGTTTAACCTCGGAGGGTAAACAAGTTCAAATTTCACAACCGCAAAGTGTCGCAACTATTTCATTTACCTTATGCCCTTACCAATAAACCAAAATATTGCTCCTAGAAGAACGTTTTTAAATAGAAAAAAATATTTTTACTTGAATGTCAAAAATCATGTTCATAGACGAAATAGTTTATTGATATATTGAAGCTTGTTGTCATTAAATAAGCATGAGATCCAAGAGAAATTCAAATATGACAGACAGTAAAAATTTTTAAACCGTGACAAATTAAATTTTTGTTTTTACAGATGGTTGTTTTGACAATTATAAATCAAGGTGTTCAACAAAAAATATACCTACATTGTATGTTAATTCTAATGTTGTGGATATATTCAAAAATTGGTCGGTTTGAAACCACGAATACCCAATTTAATTATTTTTAATTTTTTCTTTGTCAGTCGTGTTGGTGGTCAGTGTCTTTTGAAAAAAATAATATTAGAAAGGGTTATCTAATTGAATAACAGGACTTAAAATCAAATATCTGAATTCTAATATACCGCATGCATAAATTTAATAAAAAAAGAGTAAAAGGGGGCGTCGGTGGCCGCAACGGTTTCGGCATTGACACGACGCTCATCACTGTAAGGTAAAGGGTCAAGGGTTCGAATCCAGCTGCCCTGCATTCGAACTCGACATACTTACAAATGGGCTTTTTTTCAAAAACACCCGCATCCCGAGGGTTGATATAACCTCTGCTGTTGCGAACCCTCGTTAAAAAAATAAATAAAAATATAAAAAACGTACATTCCGGCTGTTTATATGTATTATTTACAGTATTACACCGAAATAACTACACTGAAATATACAGGTGTCCTTTTAGATAGCTGGATTTTCCAGCAGGCTGAAAATTTTTGTATTCAATTTATTTATATTTGATAAAGAAAAAAATATTGAAGGTTTGCAAAATCAAAATCGAAACTAATCTATTGTAAACGGAAACATCCCCATGTTTGGCTTGTTTTTTCTTCCTTGGCGTCCTACCTAATGGCTTTCCTGAAATATTATAATTTCTTACTTCTAATAAAGTACAGAATTATTTACAAGGGTATGGAATCTAGGCCTACGAATTTCCTAGATACTATAGCATTACCCAAGCTATTGTAGGGCAGTTGCATATGGTTATGCTCTTTGTTTCTGTCTCCTCTAGACCTGGATCAATTGTGGATAGTACCATTTCTTTTTAAAATGGTATTACACTAGATCATGTCCTGTTAGGGTTTTTAGCTTTTGTTTTTCGCTGAGTTGCATTTTCTTTATTTCCCATTTTTCCGTGTAGTCTTTTTGCCTGCCTCATACCCGGCATGCATTCTTAGCGTGTTAAGAAGTTTTAATGTTATTTATTAATGTGGCTCTTGTTTATGACATAAAAGCGATGAAGCCTATATGTTTTTCCGAGGTTACTTTTTTAGCTAGGGTGGCTTATCTCGTTCTACAATTCCCTCATGACCTGGAACACACTTATCTTAGAATAGTTCACTATTTATGAATCCCAATTTTTAATGGGTACCTAGGCAGTTTCAAACTAGTTTTGATTGACAGTCAACCTTGAGTTTGACATTCGTGTTTCTATGGCTAGCAATTAGGCTTGAAAGATGGAAGTGGTTGTTTCCAGAGTGCTATTTTTTAAATTTTTTTGTTGAACGGCTTTTCAAAATCTATGTTAACTTTGACATACCACAAACGGTTTTGGCAATGCAGTTATATTAACTTTTTCAAAACGTTTCGGCAGCATTAGCTGTTGGCTTCTTTTCCATTTTCCGATGAATTCTCAATTTGCGCCATCCTTTTGATAAATATAAGAAAAGGTGGCAGTTCTATTGCAGCCTATGGGTGTTGTTTTAAGAGTACCAGTGGATTTTTGGTGTTTTTTAAATTTTTATTTAGGATACTAGGAACTGGAAAATTTTCACCTGAGCACTGGAGCTTTACAATGCTCAAAATGAGGCCCTGAAGATGACAGTATAAAACTGTCGAAAGCTCGGCGAAAACCGTAAGGAAGTTTTCTCTGTTTTGACCTCTTCCGAAGATCCTCTGAAAAGACTTCAATGCTCAAAATGCTCAAGGAAGGGAATTAGGAGGCTGATAGGTATTCTGACGGGACTCTGCCCACTGAGAAGACACCTCTCCGTAATAGGTATTCTACCAGATCACTTTTACCGTTTTTGCGAAATAAATGAAGAAACGGCAAGGTACTACCTCGCAGAGTGTCATAGCTATGCTAGGTCTAGATTTGAAATCTTTGAAGGAGAGGACATTACCAAATCACTCCCAGAGATTAAATGGTCCAAAATCTTGGGGACTCTTCATCTTGGGTGAACAAGTCCAAGAGATTTATGCAGGACACGTGAGCCGACCAAGTCCCGGACCTTTTAGGGATGGGGTATGAGTCTACCCAGGCATATACCCTCTCGGGTCTCGGTCGCCCACCCTGCATAATATATACTGCGCTTTACAGCTCACTGTACTCCTTCCTGGTTCGATTCTTAGGATGTAAATTACCTCCCGGGGTTCTGTTGTACTTTGAAGCCAATTGTAGTTAGTTTATGTTGGAGATTGTCTACGATCGGCGACCATAGAGTCGGTGATACTCCTTTGGGTCATGTTAGAACGCTTATCGGTTATGTTGTAAATTTTTCATCTTCAAGTTCTACTTTTATCCTTTCGCTTTTTAGCATAACTTCCGTCAATTTAACAGTTGAGGGTTCTAATCTTTTATTGGCAGCTTGGCACGTTAGCTTAACAATCTGCATTCTCATTTTCGTCCATTTGTTCTCGCTGTATTTTTCCTTAGAAACATAACGTATATTTATGTTTTCAATACAATTCCCGATATCTTCAAACTTTGTTATTTTCACAAAAAGAGTGCAATTTACCTGATTGGACAAGTGAGGTTTAATGTAATTTTTGAATTACGTAATTTTTATAAACTATTTGTGACAAATTAAGTCAAACATATTATTTTAAACATAATTATATCGTTTGTAATAATATTTTAATGACAAATTTGAGGTAAAACCAGCACGTAAACACAACAATACTATTTATCTGTAACCCTCGTCTCTTTCTCTCGCTGTTTCTGTTTTTGTAAATGTTACGTCGTGGTGGACTCCGTTGGGAAAAATGTACTTTAAAAAGGATTCTCTTAAAGTTTACGTGTTTTTGTGATCATTAGACCATACACGGTCAAGTGGGGTCGGGTCAAAAGCAAGGAAGTAAAGGACTTACGTGCACACTACTCCGGCCGGAAGTTTCCAACGTTTATTGCCCGGGGCCGATGTACCAGGTTGCGTCATAAAAACGAACCTGGGGTCATGAAGTAATTCGCCTTCGATGTCCACGAAGAAAGGTACAAGCTAGTAACTTTTTATACCAGTGTTTAGAAGATTGATTCTTTTCAACATGGAATTCCTCTGGAGAAAATTAATTATTTAAAAAAAAGCATCGTCGAAAGGAACTTACATTCAATTCAACTTAAGTCATAGACTTAGACTAAAGAATTTGGAAAATATAGAAAATTTCCAACCACATCTAAACATCATAAACCATGTATCTGTTAGTCACATTCATAAACTGAAAATTTTATTTTATAAATATCAACAAGATGAAAGACACAAAAATGTAATCTCTACATGCTATTAAGAATTAAATTAAGTAATTATCCAGAAAAAGTAAGTTTTCTAATAGAGTAGAAAAGATTACAAGGCTAAATATTCCATAAATTTAAATTCTGACGTCGTTCTATTTTAAGGATTTTTGAATTTTTTTGCTTCTGTCATAAGTACTGTAGTATGAATTTTTCACATAACTAAACGTTTTATGTTTATGTAATCAAGATTAAATCAATTTGCTAGGTCGCGCAGTACTTTTTTATTGTAATAAATTGATAGAAAAATCGGATGAGAATTGAAATATTTAAAATATGAACAGTTACATTTTGCACTGCAGGTGTCCATATTTTAATCATCTTCCGAATTAGGTTCGGAGAGAGACGCCCGTAGTTCGTAGTTGTCCCCATTCGTCGGGGTTATAAGCAGGGCGAGGCAAGCCGCTGTTTTAATTCTACCAATTCTTTCTTTACAAAATGAAAAATAAAGTGCAGGAGCGTTGTATTTTGTAACAAGACTTCATATAGTCAGGATGTTTTGCTTTTGAAACTCCGTACAATATATTATTTACCTGTGAGGATGAAGATCTCATAACCCTACCATCAGGAATAATATCAAAGTGAAATTTTTTTTTTTTTGCCAAAACTTATTTTTTTCCACTGTGGACAAGGTTGATAGGATTTTCAAGATTATTCACTTGTTATACTGGTAATTACCCAGGTTTATAATTAACCTTATTAATGTATGAGTTTATTTATTGACAGCCCGTTTGGCTTAAGGAACTGCTAAATTATGACATTCAATTTTTGGGCAAATTGGTATAAATGGAACTGGAGGAACTCTTCACGAAAAAGAGACTTTTGATAACAAGGTAATGCAAAAAATGTTCAAACCATTTTTTGAATGATTGTTTTTTTAAAGAAAAATCCCAAATAAAAACAAAGGTCTATTTGAGAAACGTGATGTTTGTAAAAGTGAACAGGAAGCGGTAGAAAGGATTCCCACAACGGACAGACAGCATAAACCCTCATGAGAATGAACTTTCGAGCCAGCAGTGAAATCATAATATTTGCACCAACCAGTCTTTGCGTCGATTACTTGTTGTTTTCTCAGATTCGACTTGTTAAAATTCCTTGCGAAAAAAAGGAGGGCGAAAATCCTTTTTTAATTGTTTGTTAATAAGATATTCAAAACAGACAGCTTAGAATTAAAAAAAAATATATTTGCAAGATATGTAAATGATGGAATTTGCGCGTAGCATACCCAGGAAGCAGTTCGTGTGTATGTTATGCGTACCATTCAAAAACCACAAAATTAGTTATGGACGTGATCTCTGGGTCCAAGCTCGCCTTTAGATTTATTTATTTTTTTTTTTACGATCCTTATCTAACTGGTAAGAGAATACATTTTCCAAATTCGCAGAAGCAACATTGAAACTAGATCACAAACACAATCTATTAACGTGTTCCTTTTTTGAAATTTGATCTAAGTATATCGCGTCTTTCCTGACTAGAATTACTCATTGCCGGTTTTTGGATCCTAGAATAGGTTAAGATGCTTGTCGTTTAGACCAATTTTTCCATTTTTGAGTAAGGACGTATTAAAAGGGTTGTAAAACCTACCTGCAACTTACATTCTGTTCAGTTAAATACTATGGACCTTTATGTCATAAATTTAAAAATCATACAAGAACAACATTACTGCATTGGATCTTAAATTATGTACCTTAGCTGTGTTTTTAAATAATTATTTTTAAGGTATTTTTTTCATCACGACGTATGATTAACAAATTATTTTATTAACCACTGTACATTTTCAGCTTTTGATCTGATGTCTGGCTGGGGGAAGGTCCTAGATATCTCTCATTTTTATAATAATTTAATATATATTAGTCTGAAAATATGTGGACCAAGGGGGCGATAGAACAAATTAGTTATTCTTGCATATACATGGATGAATTTCATATATATGTAACTTCAGACAATTCTTTAACTACTTCAATATGCAGATTCTACTCTGTCTGGTTGTAGGAGGTCCTAGATTATTGTTTTCATAATAAAAACGTAAGTAAAGCTGAAGCAATTTGGTCCCGGGTTCGAATCCAGCGGCCCTGCTTTCAAACCCGACATAAAAAAAAACATATCGACACCCCGAGGGTTGGTATGACCTGTACTGTTGCGAACCATGCGAACCATTTATAAAGTAGCGTGGCCGAGTGGTCTAAGGCTACAGTTACTTTGGATGCGAATTCTGGCGAAATTTTGTTCTGACGAATACGTCCTAAATCCTCGTCAGAACAAGTTGGTTACAGTGTACGCGTTTTCTGATAGTCAGTACGTTTCTACCTCCCAGCAAAATGGACGAACTTAATGAGTTTTATTTTCTTGAAAGTCCATTGATTAAGGTATTGATAGCTGGAGGAAAAACAGTATTAACCACTAATTTTCCACAAGAGACGAGAAGGGAGAGTTTCAAACTCATTGCTAGTCCCTTAAAAAATGCATATTAATCCATGTACGTTTAGCGGTCATATAAATTTAAATTTGAAAAATGGCAAAAAGAGGAAAAATCCGAACGGTTATAGGTTAAGATGAGTTGGTATCCGAGGGGATCGATGTCATGATAGCCTCAAGTGGTTAGAGGAGCAGCGTATTGAGCCTAAGGTTGTGGGTTCGAATCCAGCTCGTTGCATTAATTTTTCTCAACCAAAAACCTTAGATAAAAAGAATTACTCATTAGAATAATTAATATGGTTAATTATAATCACTAATCAACTGTGGCTTATTGGTAGTGTTGATTTCCTGAGAAACTTTCTCCCCATCTCTGTTGTGATATATTTTGTTGTTCATGTGTCCCACAAACACCGTTTCTCAAAAACAAGACTAATCAGTTTATCTATATCCACGGTGAAATACCAAAACTGTCAAATTGATCGTCAGAACGCACGAAAAAATCAAACTGGTTTGAACGCTCGAATGGTTCTGGCGACATCCTGCGTGTTCTGAAATGCAATTCGCTGCCAAAATAAACACTCTCATTGGAAAGCATGTATTTGATTGTTCGGACGAAATCGTCAGAACTCGCATCCATAGTAACCGTAGCTTAAGGCGCTGGTTGGGTTACTGAACCCGCACCCCTCAGGTAACGGGTGCATCAGTAGTTAGTATGACCTCCCGGGTGGGCGATCAGTCCCATCTTAAAAATAATACTGAACCACGGGAGTGGAGTATCCAAGCGGCTCCATTAATGGCTAAAAGGCTGTGCTGGAAAACACAAAACCGCCCTTTTCAAGACACATGTATGGATGTGCCCTTTTCAGGGCACTTCTGAACTTGGTTAGCATTGCACCTCCTCGCTAGCCAGGGATGTGACAAGTCCATACATGTAAAATCTTCATGGCGTTCTCCTTGAAAACACTGGGCGTCTGAGAAGTACCCTTGGGGATACGTCCGGACGTTAAAGATCCTCATGTCTCAAAATCCATGAGTAAAGAAGTGAAATTCTGTTGCGAACCCTCGTAAAAACATTGGTTTACGAGAGTGGAGGATAATCTAATTAATTATACATAAATATACGTGGATGCTTAAATATTTCTGCTCTGCCTGGCCAGAGGAGGTTCTGGATTATTATTTTTATAATAATTAATGTATAATTAAGACTGCAGCTGTTTTGTTGATGAACGTGACCGGCTAATAATATATTTACGTATACATTCGTGGATTTGTATACGTGGATGCTTATATATATCTAAAATACTTGAGATAATTTTGTCAACAACTTCACTTTTTCGGTTTTTCGTCTGATATGTCTTAGTTTCTTAATGTTTTTGGATAATTTAAATACAGGGTGAGTTTAACTTTTGCCCATATATTTTCTTATGGGGATATTTTGGAAAAACCTATAAAAAAAGACATAACTTTTATTTTTTGTCTAGTTTCTCATGAGACTCCTAACTCACCAGGATAGAAACGAATAGGGGCTTAAGTATTTCTAATAGAAAAATCCTCATCAATGTAGATTGTTTGAAAGCTTTTTTCAACCAAGAACCAATTTATTTATTTATTATTTTAATTGATAGTAAATTAATTGCGTTAAATGTTTTTCCTCTGATGTGCCTAGCTAGAAGAGATCCTAGGTATTTTAACTTTTTATATTTATTAAATATTTGTAAGGTTTAATCTATACATGCGTGAGGGTAAACTAATTACATTTGGATACTTATTTTACATCCATGAAACTTTAGATTGTTCTGTTAAGACAGTAAAAGAATTTTAAATTTTTCGGTCCGATAAGACTTAAGTAGTGAACTATACAGAGATTACTTTACTGTTAAGTTTTATTTTAAGTTTTCTACGTTTTATTAGGCTAGAATTTGGTGAGGCATCATGAAGCATAGTGAACTTTGGTCTAAGCATTTAAAAATGGCGCTTCTATTTTCTCTCTATATTCCCAGGATCGGTTGACAATTGTGCACTTTTCGCAATGAGTTGCCGTTCTGAAAAGGACAGACCGTTAAAACCGGAATTATGTTTTTTTTGTGGTTATAATTCGCTGAATAGGCGTGGATCGGAATGCTCCGTGCTGGTGACACGCGACCAGTGCGAGGTGGGTTCGCGCCGGTGCTTTCTCCCTCAGGATCGGAGACCGGAAGTGGCGTCTCTGCGGAAGTCGAGTCGGCTTTCGACCGCTTTCAGGACGGCATTGCTCCACCACCTTCCTGCTGGTGACGGACGAAGACGGCCTCTGACCCTCCAGGTCATGCGGAGAAAGCATTCCCTCCGAAGATCACGGCCTTTCCCCCTTTGCAACTTCTCATCGACGGTCTGACCGATCGGATCCGAACGTTCATTAACACCCACGTGGGTCACGTGCTTTACCGTCTTTAACGACTTTCTCTTCCAAATATAAAAATGCATTTACGAAAAAGGAAAATTCCAATATCCGGTAAATTACAAAACAATTGTCTTCATCATTGCATATACCTAGAGTTTGACTAGATTTATATATTGTTAATTTTCTTAAGAGAATAACACTACGGTAGCTTGGTCGTTTCTGATAATTTAATAAGACTATCCTCCTTGGATCTTTCGTGCGTTATGTCCATTTTAGTGATGCGTCCATATGCAAATTTGGACGAAAACCAACCCAACACGTTCCAAATACTTAAATCATCTTTAATTATCCCGTCTTGTCTGTTCTTTCTGGGTTTGCCTGTTAAACAAGCTTTGGAATTTTGATTTGCGATTTTGAAATGAGTTGTACGTACTATAAAGTTTATCACCCCGCAGACCTCAATACTTCACAGAAAAATACTACTACTTCCGGAAGATACATGTAGCTATCTGGGGATCTCTTAAAAGGCCTTATGGGACAAGTTTTTCGAGAAAAGACTGGCAATCCTGTGCTTATCTACGGCATCAATCAAGACAACTTAATCATGTTTGCCCAGTGTGTTGAAAACACAAATATGTTGCTGTAAATATGTGATGAAACTATTGTATTTCTACAGTATTTCTTTACCATCCCCCTGCTAAGTATCTACAATAATAATTAAGCAATAAATCAACAGATAAAATTTATAGTTATGGCAAAAAGAAGGGAAAACTCAAAAGGTGGGGTTGAGGTAGGAAGATGGTGTCCGAGTGGATCGAGGTCACGATAGCTCAAGCCTCAAATGGTAGAGCAGTGGCGTATCTAGCCGAAGATCGTGGGTTCGAATCCCGCTCATGCCATTGACTTTTTTATCTCAACTAAAAACCTTAATTAATTGTAATATATTAATTGGTCAAGCGGACCACGAAATTAGTGAATTTATAGTTAAGCTAATAAGTAGTAAGACCAACTTAACAATAGTAACAAAATGCAATTTAGTAGGCCATTTACACATTAAATTAAATTGAAGACGGCATATCGCAATGAAAAAAATGGAATAAAAAGAATATCAACTAAATTTAAAAAATTAAAAAAATGAATATAATGACACTGTGAGTAGAACAATGGTTTTCAAAAATGGCCGATATCCAAAAATCCCTTTAACATTTTTATGATGGAAATAAATTATTAACTTAGAAAAAACAATTTTTAACGCAATTGGATGATATTATCCAAAAATCAGATAAAGATAACGTGGGTTGGTACAATTTTTGTTAGTAAACTGTTAGAAAAAAATGTGAGATTACGAGTAAATAAATAAAAGAATAGATAGGCAGACGATAATAGTCTACAGATTCACATATTTAAATTTTTTACAGATCTCAAATTTCCTTGAAGACCGTGACATATTTAAGATAGTTTTGCCCTGATGATGACGTTAAAATAGGTCGAAAGCTTGGCAGTGTGAGTTTGCTTTTTTCTTCGAGACCTTGATCAAGAGTGTTCGTAGGCAAATTTATGCATAAAACCTTTTATATATTCTCTACTTTCATCTCATAAATTCTCTTTCGACTGGATAATCGATCGTATTCAAAATATCGCACTCATTAAAACACCTCCTACACCGATTTTTTCCCCCTTTACCACCCTTTGTGACACTTTCACTCCGGCTGAATGGCATGAAAGCTGGATTTTCCACGTTTGAATTTCCCACAGTAAAAATCGCGAGTTTGTACGAAAAAAATATGTCGAAGATGAGCGGATTGCGAAAAAAATAAAAGCAGATTTGTAATAAAACTTTTAGGCACTAGGATCAAAAAATTGATAACTTAGGCGGTACCATACTTCAAAACATTCGGTCCTTGATTTTGATTTACTTTCCTTTGGATCTATGAAACTCGCGATTATTTTTTTAACAACTGCACTTATTTAGTCTTAACTATATACTACATACTATTTAAAAAAAAATTAAATGTAAATTGAGCCCAATACGTGGTACTAATAAATTTACATTCATCAATATGGATACTTACTAAATATCTATGAAACATTTGATATTTTCTTCAAAGTTTTCGATGTCTCGACCATAATAACCGACTATTATAATAAGATGGCACCAGGTCAAGTCTACAAGCTGGTTTGGGCGCTTATCCATTCAATGCTGTAGAATTTTTTTATGCAGGTTGATCAACGAGGTATTTTTTTTCTTATAAGAACTTCTTCATAACTTTTACTTATACTTAGCACAATTAGTCTTGTGACGAAACGATTCTATTGAATAAAAAATACTACTGAAGATAGTGAAATGCCAAGATGCGTCTGACAGACAAAACTTACAACAGGCGAAGAAAGATAAAGAACGGTTCTTCCCTCCGTAGGTCTCACCACAAGTCAAATAATGGTTAATGTTACCGTGCGTTACATATGACAGTGAAATGTTTATTTTGCCTCATCGATTTGAAATTACCTTCTGACGTAACCCATAGCCCGGCATCAAGTAAGGAAGGCCATCGGGTTTGTAAATGTCTAACGGCGCTTGTTGTAAAGCGTCTCTCTGGTCGCCGGGTTCATTCATAAACCACACAAACCATAACTCACTCCTCTTCTCTCAAACCGGTCTGGTAGACCGGCGAAGGACAAGAAAGAAAAATACTCCCAGTTCTATTAGTAGGGATGTCCCTGATAATGTCAATTTTGATTAATGCATATAAGAAGCTAAAGTCGTTTTATATTTAAAATATTTACTCTCTATTTTTAAAAAAATGTCTAACTTCGTTATAAGATATTAATTTAAAATTTATCAGGAATGAGTCATCGTTTAAGTTTTCATTTAATCTTAAAGCTATTTCAGTTTAAAACTGCGTTTAGTTCCTTAAATTCACTAATTTCATGGTCCGCTTGACCAATTAAACATTACAATTAATTAAGGTTTTTTAGTTGAGATGAAAAAAAGTTAATGGCACGAGAGGGATTCGAACCCACGACCTTCGGCTTGATACGCCGCTGCTCTACCACCTGAGCTATCGTGACCTCGATCCACTCGGACATCAACTCCCCATCTCAACCCCACCTTATGAGTTTTCCCTCCTTTTGCCATTTTTCAACTCATAAGGTGGGGTTGAGATGGGGAGTTGATGTCCAAGTGGATCGAGGTCACGATAGCTCAGGTGGTAGAGCAGCGGCGTATCAAGCCGAAGGTCGTGGGTTCGAATCCCGCTCGTGCCATTAACTTTTTTTCATCTCAACTAAAAAAACCTTAATTAATTGTACTGCGTTTAGTCTTAACGAATTAGCAAATTGTTACATGGGCCTGTATGAAAATGCTTTGAATAAATGAATATCTAATTACCCAAATAAAGTACAAATTAATTATGCAAAGGTTAACCGAACGTTTGGAAATCATCAGTACATCGACATTTTGAGATCGTTAGAGTGTTTTCTTTCATACAATTAACATAAACATAATATTAAATTAAAATGCAAAGTCAGGAAATTATAGAAGCTTGGGAAAAGAGAAAGTGTATAATATGTATATATATTATTAATTTTACTTCCTACCTGCAATCTTTCGGGGCTTTTTCTGTCATATACAATCGACATCCACAAATTGCCAAGTTTTTTGCAATATCGGATCTTCCACCGGTATTTTTTTATTTACTGACGTTTAGATTAGGACAGTGGGTAACGAGGTGAGATCGTAATATGAGGAAAATAAAAAAGCCAGACCCAATGTGAAGGTCCGCAAGGATCATTAACTCCATTGGCCTGCATCGGGCAGGTGAATGGAGGAAAATACGGTATCGGTCTGAAACTGCAGTCAACTGCGGTCAAGTTCATTTCTAACCAGTTGGAGAGGCGACTTTGAAATGTACACGAAACGAAAGGGTTTTTCTGGGAGATTTGAACTTGACATTTTCAATTGGGTTCAAAACTGTTTATACAATTCTACAAACATTGCAGTTTAACGGCCACTTTGGACTGACTTGGTGTGTTGACTAAAAGATTCGCCGTCATGTAATCCTAAAAACGAAAAACCTAGAAAAGTAACCTTCGATTGTTTTCGTTGACAATATCAAGTCGATTTAATCTCGATACCATTTTTAACTATCTGCATTATGCATTTAATAAATTTATTGACAAATCAGGTCTTTATTTCTGATTGGGTACAAGGTCCTCTTGGTGTGTAATTGGTCTTATGGTTGTAGTTAAAATTTCCGACCCAGGCTGAATGATGTGATATCCGGAGTGTCGGAGAACACATTGTAAGGCGCCTTGCTAAAAAGAAGGTACAAGATAGAATCGCAGTCTGGTCCTGTCGCCGCCGGGGGTTGGTGGTGACGCTTACTTCTTGTTATGAGTATGGCAAGAAGCTAAAAAATTGGGTATTTAGGCTTACAATTTATTATTTTTAAATCGCCATTTTAAAACTATAAGTTTTATTTTAGTTATTGATCTGCTGTTGACGCAGTTTAATCAATAGTGATTGTATTTATCCCTTACTGCTTTTTGCTTTTGGACTTCGACCTTGAAAGAAGAACAGATTAATCTGACAGAATAACAGACAAAATATACAGCGAATTTATTTTATTCCTTGAAACAACGATAGCTGTAAATTGAAAATAGCTGGTTTTTCTGAAGAAACATCCGACAGAGCAGGTTTTCATGATTTGGCCCTACAGAATAACAGACGAAATATACAGGGAATTTATTTTATTCCATGAAACAACGATAGCTGTAAATGGAAAACAGCTGGTTTTTCTGAAGAAACATCCGACCGAGCAGGTTTCCATGATTCGACAGATTTTCAGCATCATTTCTCCGGCAATAGTTTTGTTCCCTTTTTACAACTGGCCCATTAGACATCATTAAAGGAAGATTTTCGAAGACGTCGCCGACGGAAATGGACTTGAAGCTACCTGAATCTACCTGAGTTTGCAGTTCCTGTCCGTACTAAGCCAAATGTTTTATTTACTTTTCAGAATAAAAGAAATAAGACAAAAGTATTTTGTGTCAAAAATCATTGCTTTTTTTTCACTTATTATTACTATGCCAAGTTGTAAGTTCTTTTGCATAAAGCATTACTTAATCAAATGTCAACCCTTAATTGACTTTTGGTCAATTATGGTATTTTATAACATATATTAAAGTGACTAATGCTTTGTTTAATTGCCGATCTTTAGTCTTTTGCTAACGACAATCGTTTGCAAAAAGAATGTACTAAAAGGAAAACCTAAAAATCAATAGCCACTATCTTCTGATCCAAAATTGAGAAAATAGGCGTAAGGGAAGGCGCAGCTTGATTATCGGCTTCATTTTGTATTTAAATTTTTACCTTATAACCCTCTCTAAAATTGTGTGACAACAACAATGTGAAGTGCCGAAAAGCCGCGTGCATGAATCCCAAAATAAAGAAAAAAAATCTAGAAGAAATCATCATAAATGATGCGAAAACTTTGTTGTTGAAAAATACAATCAAACGTAAAAATTGTGTCCTGCTAAAACCACAGGGTACATCCAGAGGTCAACATTGAAGTCTGCCCTTTTGTCACGACGAAAGAAACGACGAAAAAAGAAATGAATTAAAAAAATTAATAAATATATAAAAAATGATATATATTTAAAGTATCATGGACAAATCATTGCCGAGGATATGTAACAATGTACGATATTACTTTAGGGCTATGTCAAGTTAGAAGACGACGGATATAACTGATTTGAGACAGCTCCGTTTACAATCAGGGCACCACCCACACAGTCGCATGCCATGGAGTTCCGGAAACAGCAGTTTCACAGAAAATGGCCAAAAATCACCCAATTGAGAGATAGCAGCCTGGTGTGATCGATGAATCGAACGTATATGAGGTCATCTATGGATGCAACTCAAGCTCAATTTATTCAGAAGATAGTGAACCTGCAAGCGAAGAAGCAGTAACGTCGGTAGTCGACTACATGTGGTTCATCGTCGACGCCAACTTCTAGATACCGAGCAACAAAAAACGTCGTTCACAAGGTTCAGTGCAGTCTACAGAAAATACTCTCAGAACAAAAGAAAATATACAACAGGATTACTACTACTACCACCACTAGCTTCAGCTTAGGAATGCAACAGTACAACTGATGGACCACTATGACGGATTCTTCCTGCCATTGTTACGGAGGATGATTGCATTGTTGTACGGCCACTCCTTTTAAAAGGGGTGATTTTGTGAGAATCGTCGGCAAAAATAAAATAAACAGTAGTTGAGGAGAGGGGGACGATCCTCACAACTATATGTCAAAAGAAATATTCCTTTGTGAATTCTGAACTGCCTCGGCGGGTAAAAGAAAAATGGTAGAAAATGGCGATTTCTACTTCAAGCATTGGGATCCACTTTATTCCTTAGGCCAGGAAAGAGGCGATGAGTCGCATCACCCAGGTTATACCCAGGCATCGAGTTTTATGACAACACAAATATTCGCCAAATCCAAAAACTTACTTGCAGATGGTAGAAAATGACTATTTCGGCGAGTAACATTTACGGTTTTACTCAGGTCAGGAGGACTCTTCCGTCACCCTGTTTATACCCATGATTATGATGTGATAAAATAGATGTTTACATCAGAACGCAAGATCTACAAAAAACTGAGTCGCAGATGACAGAAAATGATTGCTATTTTGTGTAGTAAGTTTTGCGTTAATCCTCAGATCCAACGAGAAGTCACGGTCTTCATTGTCCCTGCTTTATAACCTTGATGTCATGCCATCTGACATGGATCAATACCGATTATTAGCTCAATTTAGTCACTTCGACCTATTTGTTTAAAACATCATTTGAGAGGCAGATTTTGAAAAGAAGTGTTATTGAAAGAGAATAGAGGTATTAAGGGTGTTATATCTTGGGGATTAAAACCGAAAATGGCCTATTGGCTATACACGGCAGTAATAAGACTCAGAATAACCTATGGATATGTGGTGGAACAAAGCTAAACAAAAAGTAGCTACCCAAACATTATGCAGCATACATATACATCACAGGGGCAATGAGAACAACCCCTACAAATGAAACTCTGCTATAACTATATCCACTGGAAATATTTATACAACGGGAGGCTAGGAAAAGCTCACTTAGGCTCCAGAAACAATTAAATTGGATAGGAACTGAACAATTCGGGCATACAATCATAATCAACAAAATCAGACTCCCATTCTTAGAAATGTGGACTGACTATATAATCCCGAAAACATTCTTTACAACATCCTATAAAGTCTCAACGGACTATAAAGGAAAGGAAGAACCCAGGAGAACATCAGATACAATGATATGGTGTACAGATGGCTCCAAACAAACGAAGGATCAGGCATTTTCTGTACAAGCCCAAAACATGAGAAATTAAACTCATGTGTGCCTGGAAAATCTTAAAAGAGGTTAAACTGGCAAAACAATCCTTATACGATCTGATAGCCAAGCAGCCATTAAAGCTTAGCATGTAAAAGAATAACATCAAAATTAGACAGTCAATACATCCAAAATCTCCAAAACCTGGGGAGACCTGATGATATCTTGGCTGCCAGGGCACAGGGGAATTTTGTGTAATGAGAAAGCACACAGTCTGGCCAGAGGAGGATGTGCAGACCAAACATAGATCCCTAACCTATACTTGGGATAACAAAAACAGATATAGAATCCTCCACCGCAGAATTGATCCAAACAAAACAAAAAAAGAAGTGGATAAACTCTAGCGGTACGATACACAGTAAACTTATGATGAAAAAACTGGCAAAATCATTGTTGCAATTGGGGAGAGCCAAACTCAGAGGAGTGGTAGGACTACTAATCGGTCACTGGCATCTGAATAAACATCTACACAACATGGGCATATACAAGGATGATCCCATTTGCAGATTATGTAATGAGGAAGAGGAAACAGTCACCCAGATCATCTTCGAATTGAAGCAAATGCTCAATGGAGATTTAACCTATGGAAAAAACTTAGGTATCAAATTGCAGCAGCGATAGTCAATGACCTGATACTTCTAAGGAGTAGGATTGAGTCTATTGCACTGATCTAAGGAACTAGGAAGGTACAATAAGCCAGAAGGCAGCAGTGCCTGGGGAGCACAACACCCCTCTTCCTAGTATCCTTTTTTACCATACCAAGGCTGTTATATAATGCAAACAATGGTCAGGTTTCTTAAACACGTTTAAGACTTAAGTAGACTATTAATGCAGAACGGAAACGTCGATAACCGATTTCATCCATGTTTGCAATTTTCCTATCGATTTTATCAATGCGCCCACTTGGCACGGGGACAACTTTCGTCATCGTTCTATGCGTTAAAAATTATCTGGACACGTCGTGACGGTATCAACCTTTATAAAATATACAAATACGTATTCAAGAGGGTCACCAATTGCGCAATGTACTTCACGTATTAGGTAAATAGAAAGTCTTATCAAGAATCAGATATATTCAATGGACTCCCGCTTCTTTTAAAAGTTTCACCTGTATTCCACTTGGTGACTATTCGGGACTTTACATTTGAATGCCGTCGACTGCCTGCAACATTTAATAAAAAAGAAAGAGGCTTATTTGTACACAAGGTTGTAGGTGAAAAGACCGGTATGTCAATAGGGACTTATTTTGCAGGAGAGATCGAGTCAAATCATTTTAATAAACACTTGCTCCCTTCATAAATTTTAACTGGCGACCTACATAAAAGTCAGTTCGATAAATTTCCCGGTAAGGGGGGAGGTGGATAGCTGTTAAATAGAATCGGTAATTGGCATGTAAATACAACAATTTGCCAAGTTATAACATAAAAGACGGTCAAAATTGTAAACATTTATTGTAGTTTTCTTTAGGATAACTTTTTTCATATGTGTGCATTTCTTAAATTAAAAAAAAAGTGTGTGTGTGGTGTTTAGTTGTGTTATTGTTTATAAATCCCAGGCCCTGAAGATGATCTCAATAAATATCGAAACGTTGGCATAAAGAAAATGTTTTTCTAAAACCTACGTCACACCAGACTGCATCTCATGATCTCCGAATAATAATAAAAAACCCTAAGAATGAATAAAGAAATTCAGTAATAAGAATTAATTAAGTACTAAAACATTAACGATTGGGTACATTTTTAATATGTATTCTGTCGATAATAACAAAACGCCCTGAAGATGATCTCAATAAAGATCGAAACGTTGGCACGATAAAGAAAATGTTTTTCTGAAACTTACATCACACCAGACCGCATCTCACGATTTCTAAATAAATAATAAAAAAACGTTGGTCAAAAGTTGTGTGAGTAACGATTTCTTTATTATTAATAATAATAACATTATTGAGAATAGATCACTCATTATGATATATTATGATATAAGATATTAATTAATAATTCATCAATTTGAATTGAATCTGCAAGATCAAGCCCTAAGAAAATCTGAATCATGAAAGAGTGCTAGTTTTCACTTGACTGAGAATAAGCCATGACACATACACGTCAGGATTTCAAGTTTATTTTAAGGCAAATACTGTAACCATTGCAATGTTGGGACTGAGTCTTCAAAGAATTTTGAAACCATTTATAAAAACTTAATTATATCAATTTGTAGTTAACTTTAATTTTGCCATGATGTTGTCATTAAACTAAGTTGAAAGCTTGGTAGATAACAATTGAATTTATTTTTTTCATCCAGACCATACCGAGATCCAAAGCATTCCGGAGAAAAAAAGTATTTGATACATCTAACGCTTTAACCATTGATACATGTAACACATTTGCAAACACGGAGAATGATCGTTCAGTGTCCTATATAATGGCTCCGTATAGGGAGCGCGTAGGTACGACGCCGACATGAGAAATGTCTTCAAGCACAGTAGTGTGTTGATACCTGTTTCACATTTTTATAGATCTTTTCTTTGTAGTTTCTTAACAATTATTTACTCAAATGTGTAAACAAATGATTTTTTTTTAAATGTTAAGGTTTTTTAGGAGTTGAACTTATAATTTAGATCCGATGAGGCTAAAATGATCTGACAAAAAGGCCACGCTGCTTTACAAGCAGTAAAATGGCTTAACTTTTCCGCCATTCATCGTTAAGGAGATTAATAAATTCAGTTTCATTCAGTGTTATCTTATTAAATTGTCTCGTTCGGAATTCTTCAGTTGTTGATTACCATAAAATGAGTATACTTATATCGAGCATAAGTATGTACTCAGTTTATTAAGAAACAACAGATCGCATTTTATTTGAAATTAGCGGGTGTAAAGTCCTGTCGTACAGGACTTAATGTCCAACTGAATAGTCTAAGTAACTATTTAAAATTTGTGCTTTGTTCAAGTCAAATCAAATTCGAAGATCTTTGCGGTTTATGGAGACGGTGCTGTCTATGAGCGAGTCAAGAGTGGTTTGCCAAATTAGGAATTTTTTTGGAAAACGAAAGAAGCAGAAAAGCTGGCAGAGACTAATTGTAAGTCGAAAGTTTTCCACGACGAACCACTCAAGAGATAGCGAAGATTGCCGCCGAATAACAGAACTTTCTAAGTAAATTCTGTTTACCAGCCACAACCAAAATCAATTTGATGAGATTGACAGTAATCCTTATATTAAAAGTTAATATATTAAGGATACGAAAGTTTAATTATCTCTCTGGAAAAAACCTTTTTTTAGATATACATGGTACAATGTACTCTAACATAGAATGGAATTTGAAACTAAACGTCTTAAGACATTGCAGAGAACAAACAATTAGGGTGTTCACGCAATCTTTGTATTGTGTTAAATATGCTATTGTGTTAAGAAGATATAAGTACACGAATGTTTCAAAACCTAATTTTTCTATCGTGTTCATGAAGGTTATTTACAAATTTTCTAATAAATTTGGCAAAAGTAGTTTTTTGTGGTTTAAAACGAATAAATGATTTTCTTTATAATATCAAATATATTGTAATAAATCTGACTAAAAATAGGCCATTCTTGGTACACGGACACTTACTTTGGGTCAAAGTACGCATATGTGTACGGCGTGAAGAAAAAGATAGCTGGAAATCATAATTGAGTATAATTGAATGGCGTCTTTCCTTGGCTCCATATAAAGAGCGAGTAGGAATGCCACCTGATATGAGAATTTTTCTTGAGGCGTGTCATTCTGTCCTGTACTGCTTGTAGGAAACAAGACTGTTTGATTGTGTATGGTACTTGGTAGGTATATAGTTTTGTGTGAAGGAAGAGTGAATGTATTTATTAGCGTAAATGTGTAGCATGAGAAAGCCGATGGTGGAACTGTAGTACCCATCGGCCCTAGATTAGATATGTTAAGAGTGATTGAGAAATATCGAGTACACGACCACCCTAAGTGAGTATATGGTATGTAAATCAGAGTGTGTCAAGGTTGAAAAAATGCAATTGGGTGGTGAAAAGACCAACCTGTTGTCAGCCCCTGGAGTATTCAGCGGATAAGAACAAAATCTGACCTCGGACCGCCAATAGACCGATTTGTACAAAACAGGTGATTGCTATGTACTTGTGATCAATCAATCAAAGATCCTGACCACATTTATGATTTATCCTTTTTCAATCTAACTTTTCTCTTCTCATCTAATTTTTTTTAGAACACTTGATAAATTAACAAATCCTACCCGTGATAAAAAAGGAAATAGCAACGCAAGTGCGCAAGTGACCTTAGACTATAAGTTCCGAATAGTCTCGACTTTGACTCTATTAGCACAGTTTCCGTAAAAAACCCTGAAGACAAAGGCAAAAAGAAGGCTATAATATATTACAAAATCTCTTATGTTTTATAATGGATTGTAGAATTTATAATAGAGTCGAGTTTTCATTTACGTTTTCCACAAGAGGCCGTGAAGTTCAGACCACATATGTAGCATAAAAATAGTAATGAGCTCTCTTAGCCTGTGACGATTGTGGGTTGCCTTAAGTAAACGCCGAGTGTAACTGCAGTTGATTATGCCTCATCATATATATACGGGCGTATACTTCCTGACCGCGAAATCTTATAATGACTGTTGTACGACTGGGCCCGCGGTCTGCATTTCTATCGTTCCGAATGTGGTTCAAATCGTCTTAAATTAAATGGTACCGAAGGCGATTTTCGGTCCGATATCTGTAAACATTCCTTACATCCGCACTATCCAATTAGTCGATTAGCTCTCCGCTGGATACTTTAGAAAGTAGTGCCTTTTGCCTTCGACTTCCTTGTGATAATCTTATTGTTACGTGCAGACGTTGCCTCGAGGACCTCCCGGATCACTTTCGGCCAAGTACTTTTGTTCCGAGACAGGTGAAACTCCTCGGGCACGTAGCCTAGCCTCAACGAGCATGAATTCTGGCTAAAAATAAACACGAAAACATTAAATTTCAGTTAGGTATATCGAATGTCAAATTATGTAAAAATTTATACATAGGCAAACAAAGTGTAGTGAATGTCGATTATTTGTCCTAAACCATCAATTTGATCAATACTGCTTCATTGAATGCGTCGAGGTTAAATATTAACAATTGACTTAAACTTTAAAGAAATTATTAAATTTTTTATAGTACAATATACATAACATGTTGCCCAAGAAAAAACTGACCAAACTTTGTAAATGATTATAGATGGGTTGGCATTCTTAAATATTTGAGGATAATATGTAGCAATACAAAAATGACTTTTCCAATAAACTTTATTCATTTAATTGTTATGAGGATAGATGCCACTATGAGTACTAATAGGATCATTGAACACGGAGCACCTCAGTGGTCTGTATTAGTCCAAATTTTGGGCGATTGTCCAAATCAAACGCTAGGCGTCAAGCTGTTCGGACGCAAAGCCGGTACGATGGCCAGTAAGTAAGAAACTAGATTTACTCACTAAATAAACAAAGTACTTTTGCAATTTTTACAAAGGAAATTATAGGATTTGTACATTAAGAATGAATAATATAGGATCATGTACAAAATAAACTCCTCAGCCATAGCGTTACTATGGCACGGTGAGGGGAACATAGTGTAAAGAGCGGAACAACCCGAGATTCAGACGAATTCTTACTGGACAGCCTCAAGACCCAGCAATCAACCTGGACTTATTGTTAGATGAGATAATGATATGCTAATAAGCAGAGTTAGTATTCATAAGCATTACAGCCTTCTGGCTTATTGATCTCTTCCTAGTTCCTTAGATCACAGATCGACTGGCTCGATCCTTCTCTTAAGAAATAGTAGGTCATCGCTAGAATTAGATGAGCAGTTCGATTGAAAATTTTTGCTGACGGATGGAAACAAATGATGTGCATTGCTAGTCTTCACCAGGAACAAGCAGATCCTGGCACATAAATACAGATTAAATGGCCATTGCTCAAACAATTTGCTTCAGATGCTCTCGAGCGGGTCGATGCTAGAATTACTACTGATAGAGCTCTTTGCATAACTATTTAACTATAACATGCATAACTATTTAAAAAGAATCGAGCAAGGTCTTAACCGCATCTCATGAGTCAGAGCTCACGTGATGATAACGGGAAAACAGCAGACCAGATGGCTAAGGCTTTTGTATATGATGTACTCAAAGGGTTTTTCTACGGTTTTTTTGTAGAAGTAGGCTGTATAAACGAAAGATATTTGGGCAATTCAATTCAGGGCAGATTGGCCAGGGAGTATTTTCCATCTGTCTCCTTTCCACCTGTATACAGGGTGAATTGCTACTCGTGCTACAAACTTCTCCAGTAGATTCTTCACCCTAAAATGAACAAAAAAGTTCATATTGTCCATGGTCCGATTCTCAACCATTTCAGAGTAATTTCGCTTTTTATCGATTTTGAAAGATATCACGTCCTGGCGTCGGAAAATCGTGATATCTTTTAATCTAAACATTTCTCT